>NW_024470758.1:448578-588578 GCF_017639515.1 Carcharodon carcharias
CAAGAATGGGGAGTATGGGGTTTCTGGGTAAGAATGGGGAGTATGTGGATACTGGGTAAGACTGGGGAGTATGGGGTTACTGGGTAACAATGGGAGTATGGGGTTACTGGGTCAAACTGTGGAGTATGGGGTTACTGGGTAAGAATGTGGATTATGGGGTTACTGGGTTCGCATGGGGAATATGGGATTACTGCGTAAGCATGGGGAGTATTGGGTTACTGGGTAAGAATTTGGAGTTTTTGATTACTGGGTAAGAATGGGGAGTTTGGGGTTACTTGGTTAGAATGGGGAGTGTGGGGTTACTGGGTAAGAATTGGGATTTTGGCGTTACTGGGTAAGAATGTGGATTATGGGGTTACTGGGTAAGAATGGGGAGTATGGGGCTACTGGGTAAGAATGGGGAGTATGGGGTTACTGGGTAAGAATGGGGAGTATGGGGTTACTGGGTAAGAATGGGGAGTATGGGGTTACTGGGTACGAATGGGGAGAATGTGTTTACTGGGAACGAATGGGGAGTATGGGTTTACTGGGTAAGAATTGGGAGTATGTGGTTACTGGGTAAGAATGGGGAGTATGGGATTACTGGGTAAGCATGGGGAGTATTGCTTTTCTTGGTAAGAATTAGAAGTTTTTTGCTTACTGGGTGAGAATGGGGAGTTTGGGTTTACTCAGTTAGAATGGGGTGTGTAGGGTTACTGGGTAAGAATGCGGAGTATGTGGATACCGGGTAAGAACGTTGTGTATGGGATTACTGGGTAAGAATGGGGAATATGGGGTTACTGTGTAAGAATGGGGAGTATGGGGTTACTGGGTAAGAATGGGGAGTATGCGGTTACTGGGTAAGAATGGGGAGTATGGGGTTACTGAGTAAGAAGGGTGAGTATGCGGTTACGGGGTAAGAATGGGGAGTATGGGACTACTGGGTAAGCATGGGGTGTATGGGTTTACTTGGTAAGAATATGGAGTTTTTGTTTACTGGGTAAGAATGGGGAGTGTGGTGTTACTGGGTAAGAATGGGGAGTATGGGGTTACTGGGTAAGAATGGGGAGTATGGGGTTACTGGGTAAGATTGGGGAGTATGGGATTACTGCGTAAGAATAGGGAGTATGGGGTTACTGGGTAAGTTTGGGGAGGTCGTGTTTACTGGGTAAGCATGGGCAGTATGGGGTTGCCCGGCAAGAATGAAGAGTTTGGGGTTACTGGTTAAGAATGGGGAGTATTGTTTTACTGTGTAAGAATGGGGAGTATGGGTTACTGGGTATGAATGTGGAGTATGCGGTTACTGGGTAAGACTGGGGAGTATGGGGTTTACTGGGTAAGAATTTGGAGTATAGGGTTACTAGGTAAGAATGGGGAGTATGTGTTTACTGTGTAAGAATGGGCAGTATGGGGTTACTGGGTAAGAATGGGTAGTTTGGGGTTACTGGGTAAAAATGGGGAGTATGTGTTTACTGGGTAAGAATGGGGAGTATGGGGTTACTGGGTAAGAATGGGGAGTATGGTGTTACTGGGTAAGAATGGGGAGTATGGGGTTACTGGGTAAGAATGGGTAGTATGGGGTTAGTGGGTAAGAATTTGGAGTTTTTGCTTACTGGGTAAGAATGGGGAGTTTGGGGTTACTGGGTTAGAATGGGGAGTGTGGGGTTACTGGGTAAGAATAGTGAGTCTGGGGTTACTCGGTAAGAATGGGGAGTATGGGGTTACGGGGTAAGAATGGGGTGTATGGGGTTACTGAGTAAGAAAAGTGAGTAAGGGTTTAGTGGGTAAGAATGCGGAATATGGGGTTACCGGGTAAGAATGGGGAATATTGGGTTTGTGGGTAAGAAGGTGGAGTATGGGGTACTGGGTAAGAATGGGGAGTAAGGGGACAGTGGGTAAGAATAGGGAGTATGGGGTAATTGGGTAAGAATGGGGAGTATTGATTTATTGGGTAAGAATGGGGAGTATGGGGTTCCAGGGTAAGAATGGGGAGTATGGGTTTACTGCGTAAGAACGGGGAGTATGGGATTAATGGGTAAGAATGGGGAGTATGGTGTTACTGGGTAAGAATGCGGCGTATGCGGTTACTGGGTAAGACTGGGGAGTATGGGGTTACTGGGTAAGAATGGGGAGTATGGGGTTACTGGGTAACAATGGGAGTATGGGGTTACTGGGTCAAACTGTGGAGTATGTGGTTACTCGGTTAGAATGGGGAGTATGGGGTTACTGGGTTCGCATGGGGAATATGGGATTACCGCGTAAGCATGGGGAGTATTGGGTTACTGGGTAAGAATTTGGAGTTTTTGATTACTGGGTAAGAATGCGGAGTTTGGGGGTGCTGGGTTAGAATGGGGAGTGTGGGATTACTGGGTAAGAATGGGGATTTTGGCGTTACTGGGTAAGAATGAGGATTATGGGGATACTGGGTAAGAAAGGGGAGAATGGGGTTAGTGTGTAAGAATGGGGAGTGTGGGGCTACTGGGTAAGAATGGGGAGTGTGGGGTTAGTGGGTAGGAATGGGGACTGTGGGGTTACTGGGTAAGAATGGGGAGTATGGGATACTGGGTAAGAATGGGGAGCATGGGTTTACTGGGTAAGAAAGGGGAGTTTGGGATTACTGGGTAAGAATGGGGACGATGGTATTACTGGGTAAGAATCGGGAGAATGGAGTTACTGTGTAAGAATGTGGAGTATGGGGATACTGGGTAAGAATGGGGAGCATGGGGTTTCTGGGTAAGAATGGGGAGCATGGGGTTACTGTTTAAGAATCAGGAGTATTGGGTTACTGGGTAAGAATGTTGAGTATGGGTTTACTGGGTAAGAATGCGGAGTATGCGGTTACTGGGTAAGAACGGGTAGTATGTGGTTACTGGGTAAGAATGGGGAGTAAGGGGTTACTGGGTATGAATGGGGAGTATGGGGTTACTGGGTATGAATGGGGAGTATGTGGTTACTGGGTAAGAATGGGGAGTTTGGGGCTACTGTTTAAGAATGGGGAGATGGGGGTAACTGGGTTAGAATGGGTAGTATGGGGTTACTGTGTAAGAATGGGTAGTATGGGGTTACTGGGCAAGAATGGGGAGTATGGGGTAACTGGGTTAGAATGGGGAGTATGGGGTTACTGGGTAAGAATGGGGAGTATGGTGTTACTGGGTAAGAATGCGGCGTATGCGGTTACTGGGTAAGACTGGGGAGTATGGGGTTACTGGGCAAGAATGGGGAGTATGGGGTTTCTGGGTAAGAATGGGGATTATGTGGATACTGGGTTAGAATGGCGAGTATGGGGTTACTGTGTAAGAATGGGGAGTATGGGGTTACTGGGTTCGCATGGTGAATGTGGGATTACTGGGTAAGCATGGGGAGTATTGGGTTACTGGGTAAAAATTTGGAGTTTTTGCTTACTGGGTAAGAATGGGGAGTGTGGGGTTAGTGGGTAAGAATGGGGACTGTGGGGTTACTGGGTAAGAATGGGGAATATGGGATACTTGGTAAGAATGGGGAGCATGGGTTTACTGGGTAAGAATGGGGAGTTTGGGATTACTGGGTAAGAATGGGGACGATGGTATTACTGGGTAAGAATGGGGAGAATGGAGTTACTGTGTAAGAATGTGGAGTATGGGAATACTGGGTAAGAATGGGGAGCGTGGGGTTACTGGGTAAGAATGGGGAGTATGGGGTTACTTGGTAAGTTTGTGGAGTTTGGGGTTACTGGGTAAGAATGGGGAGCATGGGGTTACTGTTTAAGAATCAGGAGTATTGGTTTACTGGGTAAGAATGTTGAGTATGGGTTTACTGGGTAAGAATGCGGAGTATGCGGTTACTGGGTAAGAACGGGGAGTATGTGGTTACTGGGTAAGAATGGGGAGTATGGGGTTACTGGGTATGAATGGGGAGTATGGGGTTACTGGGTATGAATGGGGAGTATGTGGTTACTGGGTAAGAATGGGGAGTTTGGGGTTACTGTTTAAGAATGGGGAGATGGGGGTAACTGGGTTAGAATGGGGATTATGTGTTTACTGGGTAAGAATGGGGAGTATGGGGTTACTGGGTAAGAATGGGTAGTATGGGGTTACTGGGTAAGAATGGGGAGTATGGGGTTACTGGGTAAGAATGGGGAGTATGGGGTTACTGGGTAAGAATGGGGAGTATGGGGTAACTGGGTAAGAATGGGGAGTATGGGGTTACTGGGTAAGAATGGGGAGTATGGGGTTACTGGGTTAGAATGGGGAGTATGGGGTTACTGGGTAAAAAGGGGGAGTATGGGGTTACTGGGTAAGAATGGGGAGTATGGGGTTACTGGGTAAGAAAGGGGAGTATGGGGTGACTGGGTAAGAATGGGGAGTATGGGGTTACTGGGTTAGAATGGCGAGTATGGGGTTACTGGATAAGAATGGGGAGTATGGGGTGACTGGGTAAGAATGGGGAGTATGGGGTTACTGGGTAAGAATGGGGTGTATGGGGTTACTGGGTAATAATTGGGAGTATGGGGTTACTGGGTAAGAATATGGAGTATGGTGTTACAGGGTTAGAATGGGGAGTATGGGGTTACTGGGTAAGAAAGGGGAGTATGGGGTTCCTGTTTAAGAATGGGGAGCATGGGGTTACTGGGTAAGAATGGGGAATATGTTGTTATTGGGTAATAATGGGGATTATGGGATTACTGGGTAAGAATGGGGAGTATGGGTTTACTGGGTAAGAACGGGGAGTATGGGGTTACTGTGTAAGAATGGGGAGTATGGGTTTACTGGGTAAGTTTGTGGAGTTTGGGGTTACTGGGTAAGAATGGGCAGTATGGGATTAATGGGTAAGATGGGGAGTTTGTTGTTCCTGGGTAAAAATGGGCTGCATGGGGTTACTGGGTAAGAATGGGGAGCATGGGGTTACTGGGTAAGAATGGGGAATATGTTGTTACTGGGTAAGAATTGGGACTATGGGATTACTGGGTAAGAATGGGGAGTATGGGTTTACTGGGTAAGAATGGGGTGTATGGGGTTTCTAGGTAAGTTTGTGGAGTTTATGGTTACTGGGTAAGAATTGTGAGCATGGGGTTACTGGTTAAGAATCAGGAGTATTGGGTTACTGGTTAAGAATGAAGAGTATGGGTTTACTGGGTTAAAAGCGGAGTATGCGGTTACTGGGTAATAACGGGGAGTATGCAGTTACTTGGTAAGAATAGGGAGTATGTGGTTACTGGGTAAGATTAGGGAGTATGGGGTTACTGGGTAAGAATGCGGAGTATGTGTTTACTGGGTATGAATGGGGAGTATGGGGTTACTGGGTATGAATGGGGAGTATGTGGTTACTGGGTAAGAATGGGGAGTTTGGGGCTACTGTTTAAGAATGGGGAGATGGGGGTAACTGGGTTAGAATGGGTAGTATGGGGTTACTGTGTAAGAATGGGTAGTATGGGGTTACTGGGCAAGAATGGGGAGTATGGGGTAACTGGGTTAGAATGGGGAGTATGGGGTTACTGGGTAAGAATGGGGAGTATGGTGTTACTGGGTAAGAATGCGGCGTATGCGGTTACTTCGTAAGACTGGGGAGTATGGGGTTACTGGGCAAGAATGGGGAGTATGGGGTTTCTGGGTAAGAATGGGGATTATGTGGATACTGGGTTAGAATGGCGAGTATGGGGTTACTGTGTAAGAATGGGGAGTATGGGGTTACTGGGTTCGCATGGTGAATGTGGGATTACTGGGTAAGCATGGGGAGTATTGGGTTACTGGGTAAAAATTTGGAGTTTTTGCTTACTGGGTAAGAACGGGGAGTGTGGGGTTAGTGGGTAAGAATGGGGACTGTGGGGTTACTGGGTAAGAATGGGGAGTATGGGATACTTGGTAAGAATGGGGAGCATGGGTTTACTGGGTAAGAATGGGGAGTTTGGGATTACTGGGTAAGAATGGGGACGATGGTATTACTCGGTAAGAATGGGGAGAATGGAGTTACTGTGTAAGAATGTGGAGTATGGGAATACTGGGTAAGAATGGGGAGCGTGGGGTTACTGGGTAAGAATGGGGAGTATGGGGTTACTTGGTAAGTTTGTGGAGTTTGGGGTTACTGGGTAAGAATGGGGAGCATGGGGTTACTGTTTAAGAATCAGGAGTATTGGTTTACTGGGTAAGAATGTTGAGTATGGGTTTACTGGGTAAGAATGCGGAGTATGCGGTTACTGGGTAAGAACGGGGAGTATGTGGTTACTGGGTAAGATTGGGGAGTATGGGGTTACTGGGTATGAATGGGGAGTATGGGGTTACTGGGTATGAATGGGGAGTATGTGGTTACTGGGTAAGAATGGGGAGTTTGGGGTTACTGTTTAAGAATGGGGAGATGGGGGTAACTGGGTTAGAATGGGGATTATGTGTTTACTGGGTAAGAATGGGGAGTATGGGGTTACTGGGTAAGAATGGGTAGTATGGGGTTACTGGGTAAGAATGGGGAGTATGGGGTTACTGGGTAAGAATGTGGAGTATGGGGTAACTGGGTAAGAATGGGGAGTATGGGGTTACTGGGTAAGAATGGGGAGTATGGGGTTACTGGGTTAGAATGGGGAGTATGGGGTTACTGGGTAAAAAGGGGGGAGTATGGGGTTACTGGTAAGAATGGGGAGTATGGGTTACTGGGTAAGAAAGGGGAGTATGGGGTGACTGGGTAAGAATGGGGAGTTTGGGGTTACTGGGTTAGAATGGCGAGTATGGGGTTACTGGGTAAGAATGGGGAGTATGGGGTGACTGGGTAAGAATGGGGAGTATGGGGTTACTGGGTAAGAATGGGGTGTATGGGGTTACTGGGTAATAATTGGGAGTATGGGGTTACTGGGTAAGAATATGGAGTATGGTGTTACAGGGTTAGAATGGGGAGTATGGGGTTACTGGGTAAGAAAGGGGAGTATGGGGTTCCTGTTTAAGAATGGGGAGCATGGAGTTACTGGGTAAGAATGGGGAATATGTTGTTATTGGGTAATAATGGGGATTATGGGATTACTGGGTAAGAATGGGGAGTATGGGTTTACTGGGTAAGAACGGGGAGTATGGGGTTACTGTGTAAGAATGGGGAGTATGGGTTTACTGGGTAAGTTTGTGGAGTTTGGGGTTACTGGGTAAGAATGGGCAGTATGGGATTAATGGGTAAGATGGGGAGTTTGTTGTTCCTGGGTAAAAATGGGCTGCATGGGGTTACTGGGTAAGAATGGGGAGCATGGGGTTTCTGGGTAAGAATGGGGAATATGTTGTTACTGGGTAAGAATTGGGACTATGTGATTACTGGGTAAGAATGGGGAGTATGGGTTTACTGGGTAAGAATGGGGTGTATGGGGTTTCTAGGTAAGTTTGTGGAGTTTATGGTTACTGGGTAAGAATTGTGAGCATGGGGTTACTGGTTAAGAATCAGGAGTATTGGGTTACTGGTTAAGAATGAAGAGTATGGGTTTACTGGGTTAAAAGCGGAGTATGCGGTTACTGGGTAATAACGGGGAGTATGCAGTTACTTGGTAAGAATAGGGAGTATGTGGTTACTGGGTAAGATTAGGGAGTATGGGGTTACTGGGTAAGAATGCGGAGTATGGGTTTACTGGGTAAGAATGGGGAGTATGGGGTAACTGGGTAAGAATGGGGAGTATGGGGTAACTGGGTAAGAATAGGGAGTATGGGGTTACTGGGTAGGAATGGGGAGTATGGGGTAACTAGGTAAGAATGGGGAGTATGGGGTTACTGGGTAAGAATGGGGAGTATGCGGTTACTGGGTAAGAATGGGGAGTATGGGTTTATTGGGTAAGAATGCGGAGTGTGGGTTTACTGGGTAAGAATGGGGAGTATGGGTTTATTGGGTAAGAATGCGGAGTGTGGGTTTACTGGGTAAGAATGGGGAGTATGGGGTTACTGGGTAAGAATAGTGCGTATGGGGTTATTGGGTAAGAATGGGGACTTTGGGGTTACTGGTTAATAATGGGGAGTATGGGGTTACTGGGTAAGAATGAGGCGTATGGGGTTACTGTGTAAGAATGGGGACTATGGGGTTACTGGGTAAGAATGGGGAGTATGGGGTTACTGGTTAATAATGGGGATTATGGGGTTACTGGGTAAGAATGGGGAGTATGGGGTTACTGGGTAAGAATGGGGAGTATGGTGTTACTGGGTAAGAATGGGGAGTATGGGGTTACTGGGTAAGAATGTGGCGTATGGTGTAACTGTGTAAGAATGGGGAGTATGGGGTTACTGGGTAAGAATGGGGACTATGGGGATACTGGGTAAGAATTTGGAGTATGGTGTTACTGTGTAAGAATGGGGAGTATGGGGTTACTGGGTAAGAATGGGGACTATGGGGATACTAGGTAAGAATATGGAGTATGGTGTTACTGGGTAATATTGGGGAGTATGGTGTTACTGGGTTAGAATGGGGAGCATGGGGTTACTGGGTTAGAATGCGGAGTATGGGGTTACTGAGTAAGAATGGGGAGTATGGGGTTACTGGGTAAGAATGGGGAGTATGGGTTTACTGGGTAAGAATGGGGAGTACGGGGTTACTGGGTAAGTTTGTGGAGTTGGTTGTTACTGGGTAAGAATGGGGAGTATGGGGTTACAGGGCAAGAATGGGGAGTATGGGGTTACTGGGTAAGAATGGGGAGTATGGGGTTACCGGGTAAGACTGGGGAGTATGGGGTAACTGTGTAAGAATGGGGAGTATGGGGTTACTGGGTAAGAATGGGGATTATGGGGATACAGGGAAAGAATGGGGAGTATGAGGTTAGTGGGTAAGAATGGTGAGTATGGGGTTACTGGGTAAGAATGGGGACTATTGGGTTACTGGGTAAGAATATGGAATATGGTGTTACTGGGTTAGAATCGGGAGTATGGGGTTGCTGGGTAAGAATGGGGAGTATGGGGTTCCAGTTTAAGAATGGGGAGCATGGGGTTACTGGGCAAGAATGGGGAATATTGATGTTATTGGGTAATAATTGGGATTATGGGATTACTGGGTAAGAATGGGGAGTATGGGTTTACTGGGTAAGTACGGGGAGTATGGGGTTACTGGGTAAGTTTGTGGAGTTTGGGGTTACTGGGTAAGAATGGGCAGTATGGGATTAATGGGTAAGATGAGGAGTTTGTTGTCACTGGGTAAGAATGGGCTGCATGGGGTTACTGGGTAAGAATGGGGAGTATGGTGTTACTGGGTAAGAATGCGGCGTATCCGGTTACTGGGTAAGACAGGGGAGTATGGGGTTACTGGGCAAGAATGGGGAGTATGGGGTTTCTGGGTAAGAATGGGGAGTATGTGGATACTGGGTAAGAATGGGGAGTATGGGGTTACTGGGTAACAATGGGATTATGGGATTACTGTGTCAAACTGTGGAGTATGGGGTTACTGGGTAAGAATGGGGACTATGGGGATACTGGTTAAGAATTTGGAGTATGGTGTTACTGTGTAAGAATGGGGAGTATGGCGTTACTGGGTAAGAATGGGGACTATGGGGATACTGGGTAAGAATATGGAGTATGGTGTTATTGGGTAATATTGGGGAGTATGGTGTTACTGGGTTAGAATGGGGAGCATGGGGTTACTGGGTTAGAATGCGGAGTATGGGGTTACTGAGTAAGAATGGGGAGTATGGGGTTACTGGGTAAGACTGGGGAGCATGGGGTTACTGGGTAAGAATGGGGAATATGGGGTTACTGGGTAAGAATGGGGACTGTGGGTTTACTGGGTAAGAATAGGGAGTTTGGGAATATTGGGTAAAAATTGGGAGTATGGGTTTACTGTGTAAGAATGGGGAGTATGGGGTTACTTGGTAAGAATGGGGAGTAAGCGGTTACTGGGTAAGAATGGGGAGTATGGAGTTACTGGGTAAGAATTTGGAGTTTTTGTTTACTGGGTAAGAATGGGGAGTTTGGGGTTACTGGGTTAGAATGGGGAGTTTGGGGTTACTGGCTTAGAATGGGGAGTAGGGGGTTACTTGGTAAGAATGGGGAATATGTTGTTACTGGGTAAGAATTGGGACTATGGGATTACTGGGTAAGAATGGGGAGTATGGGTTTACTGGGTAAGAACGGGGAGTATGGGGTTACTGGGTAAGTTTGTGGAGTTTGTGGTTACTGGGTAAGAATTGTGAGCATGGGGTTACTGGTTAAGAATCAGGAGTATTGGGTTACTGGTTAAGAATGAGGAGTATGGGTTTACTGGGTAAAAAGCGGAATATGCGGTTACTGGGTAATAACGGGGAGTATGCGGTTACTGGGTAAGAATAGGGAGTATGTGGTTACTGGGTAAGAATGTGGAGTATGGCGTTACTGGGTAAGAATGGGGATTATGGGGTTACTTGGTAAGAATGCGGACTTTGGGGTTTCTGGGTAAGAATGCGGAGTATGGGGTACCTGGGTAAGAATGGGGATTATGGGGATACTGGGTAAGAATAGTGCGTATGGGGTTACTCGGTAAGAATGCGTAGTATTGGGTTACTGGGTAAGAATGGGTCATAAGGGGTTACTGGTTAATAATGGGGAGTATGGGGATAGTGGGTAAGAATGGTGAGTATGGGGTTACAGGGTAAGAATGGGGACTTTGGGGTTACTGGTTAAGAATATAGAGTATGGTGTTACTGGGTTAGAATGGGGAGTAGGGGGTTACTGTGTAAGAATGGGGATTATGGGGTTACTGTGTAAGAATGGGGACTATGGGGTTACTGGGTGTTGAATGGGGAGTATGGTGTTAATGGGTTAGAATGGGGAGTTTGGGGTTACTGGGTAATATTGGGGAGTATGGTGTTACTGGGTTAGAATGGGGAGTATGGGGTTACTGGGTAAGAATGGGGAATATGTTGTTACTGGGTAAGGTTGGGGAGTATGGGTTTACTGGGTAAGAACGCGGAGTATGGGTTTACTGGGTAAGTTTGTGGAGTTTGTTGTTACAGGGAAAGAGTGGGCAGTATGGGGTTAATGGGTAAGAATGGAGAGTTTGTTGTTACTGGGTAAGAAGGGGGAGCATGGGGTTACTGGGTAAGAATGGGGAGTATGGGGTTAGTTGGCAAGAATGGGGAGTATGGGGTTACTGGGTAAGAATGGGGATTGTGGGGTTGCTGGGCAAGAATGGGGAGCATTGGGTTACTGGGTAAGACTGAGGAGTATGGGGTTACTGGGTAAGAATGGGGAGTATGGGGTTACTGGGCAAGAATGGGGAGTATGGGGTTACTGGGTAAGAATGGGGAGTATGGGGTTACTGGGTAAGAATGGGATTGTGGGGTTACTGGGCAAGAATGGGGAGCATTGGGTTACTGGGTAAGACTGGGGAGTATGGGGTTACTGGGTAAGAATGGGGAGTATGGGGTTACTGGGTAAGAATGGGGAGTATGGAGTTACTGGGTAAGAATGGGTTGTATGGGGTTACTGTTTAAGAATGGGGAATATGGGGTTACTGGGTAAGAATGGGGAGTATGGGGTTACTGGGTAAGAATGGGGAGTATGTGGTTACTGGGTAAGAATGGGGAGAATGGGGTTACTGTGTAAGAATGGGGAATATGGGGTTACTGGGTAAGAATGGGGAGTATGGGGTTACTGGGTAAGAATGGGGATTATGGGGTTACTGGGTAAGAATGGGGAGTATGGGTGTACTGGGTAAGAATGGGGAGTATGGGGTTACTAGGTAGGTTTGTGGAGTTTGTGGTTACTGGGTAAGAATTGTGAGCGTGGGGTTACTGGTTAAGAATGAGGAGTATGGGTTTATGGGGTAAAAAGCGGAGTATGCGGTTACTGGGTAATAAGGGGGAGTAGGGGGTTACTGGGTAAGAATTGGGAGTATGGGGTTACTGGGTAAGAATGGGGAGTATGTGGTTACTGGGAAAAAATGGGGAGTATGGGGTAACTTGGTAAGAATGGGGAGTACATGGTTACTTGGTAAGAATGGGAGTATGGGGTAACTGGGCAAGAATGGGGAGTATGGGGTTCCTGGGTAAGAATGGGGAGTAAGTGTTTACTTGGTAAGAAAGGGGATTATGGGGTTACTGGCTAAGAATAGTGCGTATGGGGTTACTCGGTAAGAATGCGTAGTATGTGGTTCCAGGGTAAGAATGGGGAGTATGGTGTTACTGTGTAAGAATGTGGAGTATGGGGTTACTGGGTAAGAATAGGGATTATGGGGTTACTGGGTAAGAATAGTGCGTATGGGGTTACTCGGTAAGAATGCGTAGTATGGGGTTACTGGGTAAGAATGGGTCGTAAGGGTTTACTGGTTAATAATGGGGAGTATGGGGTTACTGGGTAAGAATGGGGAGTATGTGGTTACTGTGTAAGAATGGGGACTATGGGGTTACTGGGTAAGAATGGGGAGTATGGGCTTACTGGGTAAGAATGTTGAGTATGGTGTTACTGGGTAAGAATGGGGAGTTTGGGGTTACTGGGTAAGGTGGAGTTTGTTCTTAATGGGTAAGAATGGGCAGTATAGGGTTAATGGGTAAGAATGGACAGTTTGTTGTTACTGGGTAAGAATGGGGAGCATGGGGTTACTGGGTAAGAATGGGGAGTATGGGGTTACTGGGTAAGAAAGGGGAGTATGGAGTTACTGGGTAAGAATGGGGAGTATGGGGTTTTTGGGTAAGAATGGGGAGTATGGGGTTACTGGGTAAGAAAGGGGAGTATGGGGTTACTGGGTAAGAATGGGGAGTATGGGGTTCCTGGGTAAGAATGGGGAGTATGGGGTTACTGGGTAGGAATGGGGGGTTTGGGGTTACTAGGTAAGAATAGTGAGTATGGGGTTACTCGGTAAGAATGGTTAGTATGGGTTTACTGGGTAAGAATGGGGAGAATGTGTTTACTGGGTAAGAATGGGGAGTATGGTGTTACTGGGTAAGAATGGGGAGTATGGGGTTACTGGGTAAGAATGGGGAGTATGGGGTTACTGGGTAAGAATGGGGAGTATGGTGTTACTGGGTAAGTTTGTGGAGTATGGGGTTACAGGGTAAGAATGGGCAGTATGGGATTAATGAGTAAGATGGGGAGTTTGTTGTTACTGGGTAAGAATGGGCTGCATGGGTTTACTGGGTAAGAATGGGGAGTATGGTGTTACTGGGTAAGAATGGGGAGTATGGGGTTACTGGGTAAGAATGGAGAGTATGGGGTTTCTGGGTAAGAATGGGGAGTATGTGGATACTGGGTAATTATGTGGAGTATGGGGTTACTGGGTAACAATGGGGAGTATGGGGTTACTGGGTAAGAATGGGGATTATGGGGTAACTGGGTTCGCATGGGGAATATGGGATTACTGGGTAAGCATGGGGAGTATGGGGCTACTGGGTAAGAATTTGGAGTTTTTGATTACTGGGTAAGAATGGGGATTTTGGCGTTACTGGGTGAGAATGGGGATTATGGGGATACTGGGTAAGAATGTGGAGAATGGGGTTAGTGTGTAAGAATGGGGAGTGTGGGGTTACTGGGTAAGAATGGGGAATGTGGGGTTAGTGGGTAAGAATGGGGACTGTGGCGTTACTGTGTAAGAATGGGGAGTATGGGGTTACTGGGTAAGAATGGGGAGTATGGTGTTACTGTGTAAGAATGGGGAGTATGGGGTTACTTGGTAAGAATGGGGAGTAAGCGGTTACTGGGTAAGAATTGGGAGTATTTGGTTACTGGGTAAGAATTTGGAGTTTTTGCTTACTGGGTAAGAATGGGGAGTTTGGGGTTATTGGGTAAGAATTTGGAGTTTTTGCTTACTGGGTAAGAATGGGGCGTATGGTATTACTGGGTAAGCATGGGGAGTATGGGGTTACTGGGTAAGAATTTGGAGTTTTTGTTTACTGGGTAAGAATGGGGAGTTTGGGGTTACTGGCTAAGAATGGGGTATTTGGGGTTACTAGGTAAGTTTGTGGAGTTTGTGGTTACTGGGTAAGAATTGTGAGCATGGGGTTACTGGATAAGAATCAGGAGTATTGGGTTACTGGTTAAGAATGAGGAGTATGGGTTTACTGGGTAAAAAGCGGAGTATGCGGTTACTGGGTAATAACGGGGAGTATGTGGTTACTGGGTAAGATTAGGGATTATGGGGATACTGGGTAAGAATGGGGAGTATGGGGTTACTGGGTAAGAATGCGGAGTTTTGGGGTTACTGGGTAAGAATGGGGAGTATGGGTAACTGGGTAAGAATGGGGAGTATGGGTTTATTGGGTAAGAATGCGGAGTGTGGGTTTACTGGGTAAGAATGGGGAGTATGGCGTTACTGGGTAAGAACGTGGAGTATGGGTTTACTTGGTAAGAATGGGGATTATGGGGTTACTGGGTAAGAATAGTGCGTATGGGGTTACTCAGTAAGAATGCGTAGTATGGGGTTACTGGGTAAGAATGGGTCATAAGGGGTTACTGGTTAATAATAGGGAGTATGGGGATAGTGGGTAAGAATGGTGAGTATGGGGTTACAGGGTAAGAATGGGGACTTTGGGGTTACTGGGTAAGAATATAGAGTATGGTGTTACTGGGTTAGAATGGGGAGTATGGGGTTACTGGTTAATAATGGGGAGTATGGGGTTACTGGGTAAGAATGGGGAGACTGGGGTTACTGGTTAATAATGGGGAGTATGGGGTTACTGGGTAAGAATGGGGACTATGGGGATACTGGGTAAGAATATGGAGTATGGTGTTACTGGGTTAAAATGGGGAGTTTGGGGTTACTGGGTAATATTGGGGAGTATGGGGTTCCTGCTTAAGAATGGGGAGCATGGGGTTACTGGGTAAGAATGGGGAATATGTTGTTACTGGGTAAGAACGCGGAGTATGGGTTTACTGGGTAAGAATGGGGAGTACGGGGTTACTGGGTAAGTTTGTGGAGTTTGTTGTTACTGGGTAAGAATGCGCAGTATGGTGTTAATGGGTAAGAATGGAGAGTTTGTTGTTACTGGGTAAGAATGGGCAGTATGGGGTTAATGGGTAAGACTGGAGAGTTTGTTGTTACTGGGTAAGAATGGGGAGTATGGGGTTACTGGGTAAGAATGGGGAGTATGGGGTTACTGGGTAAGAATGGGGAGTATGGGGTTACTGGGTAAGACGGGGGAGTATGGTGTTACTGGGTAAGACGGGGGAGTATGGGGTTTCTGGGTAAGAATGCGGCGTATGTGGTTACTGGGTAAGACAGGGGCGTATGGGGTTACTGGGCAAGAATGGGGAGTATGGGGTTTCTGGGTAAGAATGGGGAATATGTGGATACTGGGTAAGAATGGGGAGTATGGGCTTACTGGGTAACAATGGGAGTATGGGGTTACTGGGTCAAACTGTGGAGTATGGGGTTACTGGGTAAGAATGGGGAGTATGGGGTTATTGGGTTCGCATGGGGAATATGGGATTACTGGGTAAGCATGGGGATTATTGGGTTACTGGGTAAGAATTTGGAGTTTTTGATTACTGGGAAAGAATCGGGAGTTTGGGGTTACTGGGTTAGAATGGGGAGTGTGGGGTTACTGAGTAAGAATGGGGATTTTGGCGTTACTGGGTAAGAAGGTGGAGAATGGGGTTAGTGTGTAAGAATGGGCAGTGTGGGGTTACTGGGTAAGAATGGGGAATGTGGGTTTAGTGGGTAAGAATGTGGAGTATGGGGTTAGTGGGTAAGAATGGTGAGTATGGGGTAACTGGATAAGAATGGGGACTATGGGGATACTGGGTTAGAATATGGAGTATGGTGTTACTGGGTTAGAATGGGGAGTATGGGGTTACTGGGTTAGAATGGGGAGTTTGGGGTTACTGGGTAAGATTGAGGAGTATGGGTTTCCTGCTTAAGAATGGGGAGCATGGGGTTACTGGGTAAGAATGGTGAATATGTTGTTACTGGGTAAGAATGGGGAGTATGGGTTTACAGGGTAAGAACGCGGAGTATGGGCTTAAAGCGTAAGAATGGGGAGTACGGGGTTACTGGGTAAGTTTGTGGAGTTTGTTGTTACTGGGTAAGAATGGGGAGTACGGGGTTACTGGGTAAGTTTGTGGAGTTTGTTGTTACTGGGTAAGAATGGGCAGTATGGGGTTAATGGGTAACAATGGGGAGTTTGTTGTTACTGGGTAAGAATGGGGAGCATGGGGTTACTGGGTAATAATGGGGAATATGTTGTTATTGGGTAATAATTCGGATTATGGGATTACTGGGTAAGAATGGGGAGTATGGGTTTACTGTGTAAGAACGGGGAGTATGGGGTGACTGGATAAGTTTGTGGAGTTTGGGGTTACTGGGTAAGAATGGGCAGTATGGGTTTAATGGGTAAGATGGGGAGTTTGTTGTTACTGGGTAAGGATGGGCTGCATGGGGTTACTGGGTAAGAATGGGGAGTATGGTGTTACTGGGTAAGAATGGGGAGTATGGTGTTACTGGGTGAGAATGCGGCGTATGCGGTTACTGGGTAAGACTGGGGAGTATGGGGTTACTGGGCAAGAATGGGGAGTATGGGGTTTCTGGGTAAGAATGGGGAGTATGTGGATACTGGGTAAGAATGGGGAGTATGGGGTTACCGGGTAACAATGCGAGTATGGGGTTACTGGGTCAAACTGTGGAGTATGGGGTTACTGGGTAAGAATGGGGATTATGGGGTTACTGGGTTCGCATGGGGAATATGGGATTACTGGGTAAGCATGGGGAGCATTGGGTTATTGGGTAAGAATTTGGAGTTTTTGATTACTGCGTAAGAATGGGGATTTTGGGGTTACTGGTTTAGAATGGGGAGTGTGGGGTTACTGGGTAAGAATGGGGAGTATGGGGATACTGGGTAAGAATGTGGAGAATGGGGTTAGTGTGTAAGAATGGGGAGTGTGGGGTTACTGGGTAAGAATGGGGAATGTGGGGTTAGTGGGTAAGAATGGAGACTGTGGGTTTACTGGGTAAGAATGGAGAGCATGGGTTTACTGGGTAAGAACGGGGAGTTTGGGAATACTGGGTAAAAATTGGGAGTATGGGTTTAATGGGTAAGAATGGGGAGTATGGGGTTACTGGTTAAAAATGGGGAGTATGGGGTTACTTGGTAAGAATGGGGAGTAAGCGGTTACTGGGTAAGAATGGGGAGTATTGGGTTACTGGGTCAGAATGGGGCGTAAGGGGTTACTAGGTAAGAATTTGGAGTTTTTGCTTACTGGGTAAGAATGGGGAGTTAGTGGTTACTGGGTTAGAATGGGGAGTTTGGGGTTACTGGGTAAGAATGGGGAGTATGGGGTTACTGGGTAAGAATGGGGTGTATGGGATTACTGGGTAAGAATGGGGAGTATGGGTTTACTGGTTAAGAATGGGGTGTATGGGGTTACTAGGTAAGTTTGTGGAGTTTGTGGTTACTGGGTAAGAATTGTGAGCATGGGGTTACTGGTTAAGAATCAGGAGTATTGGGTTACTGGTTAAGAATGAGGAGTATGGGTTTACTGGGCAAGAAGGGGAGTATGCGGTTATTGGGTAAGAACGGGGAGTATCGGTTTACTGGGTAAGAATGGGGAGTATGGCGTTACTGGGTAAGAATGGGGAGTATGGGTTTACTTGGTAAGAATGGGGAGAATGAGGTTACTGGGTAAGAATAGTGAGTATGGGGTTACTCGGTAAGAAAGCGTTGTATGGGGTTACTGGGTAAGAATGGGTCGTAAGGGGTTACTGGTTAATAATGGGGAGTATGGGGATAGTGGGTAAGAATGGTGAGTATGGGGTTACAGGGTAAGAATGGGGACTATGGGGTTACAGGTTAATAATGGGGAGTATGGGGTTAGTGGGTAAGAATGGTGAGTATGGGCTTACTGTGTAAGAATGGGGACTATGTGGTTACTGGGTAAGAATGGGGAGTATGGGGTTACTGGGTAAGTTTGTGGAGTTTGGGGTTACTGGGTAAGAATGGGGAGTATGGGGTTACTGGGTAAGAATGGGGAGTATGGGGTTACTGGGTAAGTTTGTGGAGTTTGGGGTTACAGGGTAAGAATGGGCAGTATGGGATTAATGGGTAAGATGGGGAGTTTGTTGTTACTGGGTAAGAATGGGCTGAATGGGGAATATGTGGATACTGGGTAAGAATGGGGAGCATGGGGTTACTGGGTAAGAATGGGTAGTATGGTGTTACTGGGCAAGAATGGGGAGTATGGGGTTTCTGGGTAAGAATGGGGAATATTTGGATACTGGGTAAGAATGGGGAGTATGGGGTTACTGGGTAAGAATGGGGAGTATGGGGTTACTAGGTAACAATGGGAGTATGGGGTTACTGGGTCAAACTTTGGAGTATGGGGTTACTGGGTAAGAATGGGGAGTATGGGGTTACTGGGTTCGCATGGGGAATATGGGATTACTGGGTAAACATGGGGAGTATTGGGTTACTGTGTAAGAATGGGGAGTATGTGGATACTGGGTAAGAATGGGGAGTACGGGGTTACAGGGTAAGTTTGTGGAGTTTGTTGTTACTGGGTAAGAATGGGGAGATTGTTGTTACTGGGTAAGAATGGGGAGCATGGGGTTACTGGGTAAGAATGGGGAGAATGGGGTTACTGTGTCAGAATTTGGAGTTTTTGATTACTGGGTAAGAATGGGGAGTTTGAGGTTACTGGGTTAGAATGGGGAGTGTGGGGTTACTGAGTAAGAATGGGGATTTTGGCGTTACTGGGTAAGAATGGGGATTATGGGGATACTGGGTAAGAATGGGGAATGTGGGGTTAGTGGGTAAGAATGGGGAGTATGGGGTTAGTGGGTAGGAATGGGGAGTATGGGGTAACTGGGTAAGATTGGGGAGTATGGGGTTCCTGCTTAAGAATGGGGAGCATGGGGTTACTGGGTAAGAATGGGGAATATGTTGTTACTGGGTAAGAAAGGGGACTATGGGTTTACTGGGTAAGAACGCGGAGTATGGGCTTACTGGGTAAGAATGGGGAGTACGGGGTTACTGGGTAAGTTTGTGGAATTTGTTGTTACTGGGTAAGAATGGGTAGTATGGGGTTAATGGTTAAGAATGGGGAGATTGTTGTTACAGAGTAAGAAGGGGGATTTTGGGGTTACTGGGCAAGAATGGGGAGTATGGGGTAACTGGGTCAGAATGGGGAGTATGGGGTTATTGGGTAAGAATGGGGAGTATGGGGTTACTGGGTAATAATGGGGAGTATGGGGTTACTGGGTAAGAATGGGGAGTACGGGGTTACTGGGTAAGAATGGGGAGTATGGGGTTATTGGGTAAGAATGGGGAGTATGTGGTTACTGGGTAAGAATGGGGAGCATGAGGTTACTGGGTAAGAATAGTGAGTATGGGGTTACTCGGTAAGAATGGTTAGTATCGATTTACTGGGTAAGAATAGGAGTATGGGGTTACTGGGTAAGAATGGTGAGTTTGTTGTTACTGGGTAAGAATGGGGAGTATGGGGTTACTGGGTAAGAATGGGGAGTATGGGGTTACTGGGTAAGAATGGGGAGTATGGGGTTACTGGGTAAGAATGGGGAGTATGGGGTTACTGGGTAAGAATGGGGAGTATGAGGTTAGTGGGGAAGAATGGTGAGTATGGGGTTACTGGGTAAGTATGGGGACTATTGGGTTACTGGGTAAGAATATGGAGTATGGTGTTACTGGTTTAGAATGGGGAATATGGGGTTGCTTGGTAAGAATGGGGAGTATGGGGTTCCTGTTTACGAATGGGGAATATGTTGTTATTGGGTAATAATGGGGATTATGGGATTACTGGGTAAGAATGGGGAGTATGGGGTTACTTGGTAAGAATGGGGAGTATGGGGTTACTGGGTACGTTTGTGGAGTTTGGGGTTACAGGGTAAGAATGGGTAGTATGGGATTAATGAATAAGATGGGGATTTTATTGTTACTGGGTAAGAATGGGCTGCATGGGGTTACTGGGTAAGAATGGGGAGCATGGGGTTACTGGGTAAGAATGCGGCGTATGCGGTTACTGGGTAAGACAGGGGAGTATGGGGTTACTGGGTAAGACTGGGGAGTATGGGGTTTCTGGGTAAGAATGGGGAGTATGTGGATACTGGGTAAGAATGGGGAGTATGGGGTTACTGGGTAACAATGGGAGTATGGGGTTACTGGGTCAAACTGTGGAGTATGAGGTTACTGGGTAAGAATGCGGATTATGGGGTTACTGGGTTCGCATGGGGAATATGGTATTACTGGGTAAGCATGGGGAGTATTGGGTTACTGGATAAGAATTTGGAGATTTTGCTTACTGGGTAAGAATGGGGAGTTTGTGGTTCTGGTTTAGAATGGCGAGTCTGGGGTTACTGGGTAAGAATGGGGATTTTGGCGTTATTGGGTAATAATGGGGATTATGGGGATACTGGGTAAGAATGGGGAGAATGGGGTTAGTGTATAAGAATGGGAGTATGGGGTTACTGGGTTAGAATGGGGAGTGTGGGGTTATTGGGTAAGAATGGGGACTGTGGGGTTACTGGGTAAGAATGGGGAGTTTCGGATTACTGGGTAAGAATCGGGACTCTGGTATTACTGGGTAAGAATGTGGAGAACGGAGTTACTGTGTAAGAATGGGGAGTATGGGGATACTGGGTAAGAATGGGGTGTATGGGGTTACTGGGTAAGAATGGGGAGAATGGGGATACTGGGTAAGAATGGGGACTATGGGGTTACTGGGTAAGAATGTGGAATATGTTGTTACTGGGTAAGAATTGGGAGTATGGTTTTACTGGGTAAGTAGGGGGAGTATGGGTTTATTGTGTAAGAATGGGGAGTATGGGGTTACTGGGTAAGTTTGTGGAGTTTGGGGTTACTGGGTAAGAATGGGCAGTATGGGGTTAGTTGATAAGAATGGGGAGCATGGGGTTACTGGTTAAGAATCAGGAGTATTGGGTTACTGGGTAAGAATGTTGAGTATGGGTTTACTAGGTTAGAATGCGGAGTATGCGGTTACTGGGTAAGAACGGGGATTATGTGGTTACTGGGTAAGAATGGGGAGTATGGGGTACTGGGTAAGAATGGGGTGTATGGGGTTATAAGGTAAGAATGGATATTATGGTGTTACTGGGTAAGAATGGGGAGTTTGCGGATACTGGGTAAGAATTGGGATTATGGGGTTATTGCTTAAGAATGGGGAGAATGGGGTTACTGGGTAAGAATGGGGAGTATGGGGTTCCAGGGTAAGAATGGGGAGTATGGGGTTACTGGGTAAGAATGGGGTGTATGGGGTTACTGGGTAAGAATGGGGATTATGAGGTTAGTGGGGAAGAATGGTGAGTATGGGGTTACTGGGTAAGAATGCGGAGTATGGGGTTCCAGGGTAAGAATGGGGAGTATGGGGTTACTGGGTAAGAATGGGGTGTATGGGGTTACTGGGTAAGAATGGGGAGAATGGGGTTACTGTGTAAGAATGGGGACTATGGGGTTACTGGGTAAGTATGGGGACTATTGTTTTACTGGGTAAGAATATGGAGTATGGTGTTACTGGTTTAGAATGGGGAATATGGTGTTGGTTGGTAAGAATGGGGAGTATGGGGTTCCTGTTTAAGAATGGGGTGTATGGGGTTACTGGGTAAGCATGGGGAATATGTTGTTATTGGGTAATAATGGGGATTATGGGATTACTGGGTAAGAATGGGGAGTATGGGTTTACTGGGTAAGAACGGGGAGTATGGGGTTACTGTGTAAGAATGGGGAGTATGGGGTTACTGGGTAAGTTTGTGGAGTTTGGGGTTACAGGGTAAGAATGGGCAGTATGGGATTAATGAGTAAGATGGGGAGTTTGTTGTTACTGGGTAAGAATGAGCTGCATGGGGTTACTGGGTAAGAATGGGGAGTATGGTGTTACTGGGTAAGAAATCGGCGTATGCGGTTACTGGGTGAGACTGGGGAGTGTGGGGTTAGTGGGTAAGAATGGGGACTGTGGGGTTACTGGGTAAGAATGGGGAGTATGGTGTTACTGGGTAAGAATGCGGCGTATGCGGTTACTGGGTAAGACTGGGGAGTATGGGGATACTGGGTAAGAATGGGGAGCATGGGTTTACAGGGTAAGAATGGGCAGTATGGGATTAATGAGTAAGATGGGGAGTTTATTGTTACTGGGTAAGAATGGGCTGCATGGGGTTACTGGGTAAGAATGGGGAGCATGGGGTTACTGGGTAAGAAAGCGGCGTATGCGGTTACTGGGTAAGACAGGGGAGTATGGGGTTTCTGGGTAAGAATGGGGAGTATGTGGATACTGGGTATGAATGGGGAGTATGGGGTTACTGGGTAACAATGGGAGTATGGGGTTACTGGGTCAAACTGTGGAGTATGAGGTTACTGGGTAAGAATGCGGATTATGGGGTTACTGGGTTCGCATGGGGAATATGGTATTACTGGGTAAGCATGGGGAGTATTGGGTTACTGGATAAGAATTTGGAGATTTTGATTACTGGGTAAGAATGGGGAGTTTGTGGTTCTGGTTTAGAATGGCGAGTCTGCGGTTACTGGGTAAGAATGGGGATTTTGGCGTTATTGGGTAATAATGGGGATTATGGGGATACTGGGTAAGAATGTGGAGAATGGGGTTAGTGTGTAAGAATGGGAGTATGGGGTTACTGGGTAAGAATGGGGAGTGTGGGGTTAGTGGGTAAGAATGGGGACTGTGGGGTTACTGGGTAAGAATGGGGAGTTTGGGATTACTGGGTAAGAATGGGGAGTATGGGGATACAGGGTAAGAATGAGGAATATGTTGTTACTGGGTAAGAATTGGGAGTATGGTTTTACTGGGTAAGTAGGGGGAGTATGGGTTTATTGTGTAAGAATGTTGAGTATGGGTTTATTGTGTAAGAATGGGGAGTATGGGGTTACTGGGTAAGTTTGTGGAGTTTGGGGTTACTGGGTAAGAATGGGCAGTATGGGGTTAATTGATAAGAATGGGGAACATGGGGTTACTGGTTATGAATCAGGAGTATTGGGTTACTGGGTAAGAATGTTGAGTATGGGTTTACTGGGTTAGAATGCGGAGTATGTGCTTACTGGGTAAGAACGGGGATTATGTGGTTACTGGGTAAGAATGGGGAGTATGGGGTACTGGGTAAGAATGGGGAGTAAGGGGATAGTGGGTAAGAATGGGGAGTATGGGGTTATAAGGTAAGAATGGATATTATGGTGTTACTGGGTAAGAATGGGGAGTTTGGGGATACTGGGTAAGAATTGGGATTATGGGGTTATTGCTTAAGAATGGGGAGAATGGGGTTACTGGGTAAGAATGGGGAGTATGGGGTTCCAGGGTAAGAATGGGGAGTATGGGGTTACTGGGTAAGAATGGGGTGTATGGGGTTACTGGGTAAGAATGGGGATTATGAGGTTAGTGGGGAAGAATGGTGAGTATGGGGTTACTGGGTAAGTATGGGGACTATTGGGTTACTGGGTAAGAATATGGAGTATGGTGTTACTGGTTTAGAATGGGGAATATGGTGTTGCTTGGTAAGAATGGGGAGTATGGGGTTCCTGTTTAAGAATGGGGAGTATGGGGTTACTGGGTAAGAATGGGGAATATGTTGTTATTGGGTAATAATGGGGATTATGGGATTACTGGGTAAGAATGGGGAGTATGGGTTTACTGGGTAAGAACGGGGAGTATGGGGTTACTGTGTAAGAATGGGGAGTATGGGGTTATTGGGTAAGTTTGTGGAGTTTGGGGTTACAGGGTAAGAATGGGCAGTATGGGATTAATGAGTAAGATGGGGAGTTTGTTGTTACTGGGTAAGAATGAGCTGCATGGGGTTACTGGGTAAGAATGGGGAGTATGGTGTTACTGGGTAAGAATGCGGCGTATGCTGTTACTGGGTAAGACTGGAGAGTGTGGGGTTAGTGGGTAAGAATGGGGACTGTGGGGTTACTGGGTAAGAATGGGGAGTATGGTGTTACTGGGTAAGAATGCGGCGTATGCGGTTACTGGGTAAGACTGGGGAGTATGGGGATACTGGGTAAGAATGGGGAGCATGGGTTTACTGGGTAAGAATGGGGAGTTTGGGTTACTGGGTAAGAATGGGGCGTATGGTATTACTGGGTAAGAATGGGGAGAACGGAGTTACTGTGTAAGAATGGGGAGTATGGGGATACTAGGTAAGAATGAGTAATATGTTGTTACTGGGTAAGAATGGGGAGTATGGGGTTACTGGGTAATTACGGGGAGTATGGGTTTATTGTGTAAGAATGGGGAGTATGGGGTTACTGGGTAAGTTTGTGGAGTTTGGGGTTACTGGGTACGAATGGGCAGTGTGGGGTTAATTGATAAGAATGGGGAGCATGGTTTTACTGGTTAAGAATCAGGAGTATTGGGTTACTGGGTAAGAATGTTGAGCATGGGTTTACTGGGTAAGAATGCGGAGTATGCGCTTACTGGGTAAGAGCGGGGAGTATGTGGTTACCGGGTATGAATGGGGAGTATGGGGTACTGGGTAAGAATGGGGAGTGTCGGGATACTGGGTATGAATGGGGAGTATGGGGTTATTGGGTAAGAATGGATATTATGGTATTACTGGGTAAGAATGGGGAGTTTGGGGTTACTGGGTACGAATTGGGAGTATGGGGTTACTTGGTAAGAAAGCTGAGTATGGGTTCACCGGGTAAGAATTGGGATTATGGGTTTATTGTTTAAGAATGGGGAGTTAGGGGATACTGGGTAAGAATGGGGAGTATGGGGTTACAGGGTAAGAATGGGGAGTATGGGGTTACTGGGTAAGAATGGGGAGTATGGGGTTCCAGGGTAAGAATGGGGAGTATGGGTTTACTGGGTAAGAATGGGGAGGATGGGGTTACTGGGTAAGAATGGGGTGTATGGGGTTACTGGGTAATAATGGGGAGTATGGGGTTAGTGGGTAAGAATGGTGAGTATGGGGTTACTGAGTAAGAATGGGGACTATTGGGTTACTGGGTAAGAATATGGAGTATGGTGTTACTGGGTTCGAATGGGGAGTATGGGATTGCTGGGTAAGAATGGGGTAAATGGGGTTCCTGTTTAAGGGTGGGGAGAATGGGGTTACTAGGTAAGAATGGGGAATATGTTGTTATTGGGTAATAATGGGGATTATGGGATTACTGGGTAAGAATGGGGAGTTTGGGGTTACTGGGTAAGTTTTTGGAGTTTGGGGTTACTGGGTAAGAATGGGCAGTATGGGATTAATGGGTAAGATGGGGAGTTTGTTGCTCTGGGTAAGAATGGGCTGCATGGGGTTACTGGGTAAGAATGGGGAGTTTGGTGTTACTGGGTAAGAATGCGGCGTATGCGGTTACTGGGTTAGAATGTTGAGTATGGTGTTACTGTGTAAGAATGGGGAGTATGGGGTTACTGGGTAAGAATGGGGAGTATGGGGTTACCGGGTAAGAATGTTGAGTATGGTGTTACTGTGTAAGAATGGGGAGTATGGGGTTACTGGGTAAGAATGGGGAGTATGGGATTACTGGGTTAGAATGGGGAGTATGGGGTTACTGGGTAAGAATGGGGAGTATGGGGTTACCGGGTAAGAATGGGGAGTATGGGGTTACCGGGTAAGACTGGGGAGTATGGTGTTTCTGGGTAAAAATGGGGACTATGGGGTTACTGGGTAAAAAGGGGGAGTATGGGGGTACTGAGTAAGAATGGTGAGTTTGGTGTTATTTGGTAAGAATGGGGAGTATGGGTTTATTGGTTAATAATGGGTAGTATGGGATTCCTGTTTAAGAATGGGGAGTTTGGGGTTACTCGATAGGAATGGGGAGTATGGCGTTACTGGGTCAGAATGGGGTGTATGGGGTTACTGGGTAATAATGGGGATTATGGGGATACAGGGTAAGAATGGGGAGTATGAGGTTAGTGGGTAAGAATGGTGAGTATGGGGTTACTGGGTAAGAATATGGAGTATGGTGTTACTTGGTTTGAATGGGGATAATGGGGTTGCTGGGTAAGAATGGGGAATATGTTGTTAATGGGTAATAATGGGGATTATTGGATTACTGGGTAAGAATCGGGAGTATGGGTTTACTGGGTAAAAACGGGGATTATGGGGTTACAGGGTAAGAAAGGGCAGTATGGGATTAATGAGTAAGATGGGGAGTTTGTTGTTACTGGGTAAGAATGGGCTGCATGGGGTTACTGGGTAAGAATGGGGTGTATGGTTTTACTGGGTAAGAATGCGGCGTATGCGGTTACTGGGTAAGACTGGGGAGTATGGGGTTACTGGGCAAGAATGGGGAGTATGGGGTTACTGGGTCAAACTGTGGAGTATGGGGTTACTGGGTAAGAATGGGGAGTATGGGGTTACTAGGTTCGCATGGGGAATATGGGATTACTGGGTAAGCATGGGGAGTATTGGGTTACTGGGTAAGAATTTGGAGTTTTTGCTTACTGGGTAAGAATGGGGTGTTTGGGGTTCTGGGTTAGAATGGGGAGTGTGGGGCTACTGGGTAAGAATGGGGATTATGGGGATACTGAGTAAGAATGGGGACTGTGGGGTTACTGGGTAAGAATGGGGAGCATGGGTTTACTGGGTAAGAATGGGGAGTTAGGGATTACTGGGTAAGAATGGGGACTATGGTATTAGTGGGTAAGAATGGGGAGAATGGAATTACTGTGTAAGAATGGGGAGTATGGGGTTACTGGGTAAGAATGGGGAGAATGGAATTACTGTGTAAGAATGGAGAGCATGGGGTTACTGGGTAGCAATGAGGAATATGTTGTTACTGGGTAAGAATGGGGATTATGGGATTACTGGGTAAGTTTGTGGAGTTTGGGGTTACTGGGTAAGAATGGGCAGTATGGGGTTAATTGATAAGAATGGGGAGCATGGTGTTACTGGTTAAGAATCAGGAGTATTGGGTTACTGGGTAAGAATGTTGAGTATGGGTTTACTGGGTAAGAATGCGGAGTATGCGGTTACTGGGTAAGAACGGGGAGTATGGGGTACTGGGCAAGAATGGGGAGTAAGGGGATAGTGGGTAAGATTGGGGAGTATCGGGATACTGGGTATGAATGGGGAGTATGGGGTTATTGGGTAAGAAAGCTGAGTATGGGTTCACTGGGTAAGAATTGGGATTATGGGGTTACTGTTTAAGAATGGGGAGTTAGGGGTTAAATGGTAAGAATGGGGAGTATGGTGTTACTGGGTAAGAATGGGGAGTATGGGGTTACTGGGTAATAATGGGGAGTATGGGGATACAGGGTGAGAATGGGGAGTATGAGGTTAGAGTGTAAGAATGGGGAGTATGGGGTTACTGGGTTAGAATGAGGAGTATGGGGTTACTGGGTTAGAATGGGGAGTATGGGGTTACTGGGTAAGAATGGGGAATATGGGGTTACTGGGTAAGAATGAGGAGTATGGGTTTACTGGGTAAGAACGGGGAGTTTGGGGTTACTGGGTAAGTTTGTGGAGTTTGGGGTTACTGGGTAAGTTTGTGGAGTATGGGGTTACTGGGTAAGAATGGGGAGTTTGTTGTTACTGGGTAAGAATGGGCTGCATGGGGTTACTGGGTAAGAATGGGGCGTATGGTGTTACTGGGTAAGAATGCGGCGTATGCGGTTACTGGTTAAGACTGGGGAGTATGGGGTGACTGGGCAAAAATGGGGAGTAATGGGTTTCTGGGCAAAAATGGGGAGTATGGGGTTACTGGGTAAGAATGGGGAGTATGTGGATAGTGGGTAAGAATGGGGAGTATGGGGTTACTGGGTCAAACTGTGGAGTATGGGGTTACTGGGTAAGAATGGGGAGTATGGGGTTACTGGGTTCGCATGGGGAATATGGGATTACTGGGTAAGCATGGGGACTATTGGGTTACTGGGTAAGAATTTGGAGTTTTTGATTACTGGGTAAGAATGGGGATTTTGGGGTTACTGGGTTAGAATGGGGAGTGTGGGGTTACTGGGTAAGAATGGGGATTTTGGCGTTACTGGGTAAGAATGGGGATTATGGGGATACTGGGTAAGAATGAGGAGAATGGGGTTAGTGTGTAAGAATGGAGAGTGTGGGGTTACTCGGTAAGAATGGGGAATGTGGGGTTAGTGGGTAAGAATGGGGAGTTTGGGGTTCTGGGTTAGAATGGGGAGTGCGGGGTTACTGGGTAAGAATGGGGATTTTGGTGTTACTGGGTAAGAATGGGGATTATGGGGATACTGGGTAAGAATGTGGAGAATGGGGTTGGTGTGTAAGAATGGGGAGTGTGGGGTTAGTGGGTAAGAATGGGGACTGTGGGGTTACTGGATAAGAATGGGGAGTATGGGATACTGGGTAAGAATGGAGAGCATGGGTTTACTGGGTAAGAATGGGGAGTATGGGGTTACTGGGTAAGAATGGGGAGTATGGGTTTACTGGTAAGAATGGGGAGTATGGGGTTACTGGGTAAGAATGGGGAGTATGGGGTTACTGGGTAAGAATGGGGAGTATGGGGTTACTGGGTAAGAATGGGGAGTATGGGGTTACAGGGTACGAATGGGGAGTATGCGGTTACTTGGTAAGAACGGGGAGAATCGGTTTACTGGGTAAGAATGGGGATTATGGGGTTACTGGGTAGGAATAGGGAGTATGGTGTTACTGGGTAAGAATAGGGAGTATGGGGTTACTGGGTAAGAATGGGGAGTATGTGGTTACTGGGTAAGAATGCGGAGTATGGGTTTACTGGGTAAGAATTGGGATTATGGGGTTACTTGGTAAGAATGCGGAGTTTGTGGTTACTGGGTAAGAATGGGGAGTGTGGGGTAACTGGGTAAGAATGGGGAGTATGGGTTTATTGGGTAACAATGCGGAGTGTGGGTTTACTGGGTAAGAATGGGGAGTATGGGGTTACTGGGTTCGCATGGGGAATATGGGATTACTGGGTAAGCATGGGGACTATTGGGTTACTGGGTAAGAATTTGGAGTTTTTGATTACTGGGTAAGAATGGGGAGTTTGGGGTTCTGGGTTAGAATGGGGAGTGTGGGGTTACTGGGTAAGAATGGGGATTTTGGCGTTACTGGGTAAGAATTGGGATTATGGGCATACTGGGTAAGAATGTGGAGAATGGGGTTAGTGTGTAAGAATGGGGAGTGTGGGGTTACTGTGTAAGAATGGGGAATGTGGGGTTAGTGGGTAAGAATGGGGACTGTGGGGTTACTGGTTAAGAATGGGGAGTATGGGTTTACTGGGTAAGAATGGGGAGTTTGGGATTACTGGTTAAAAATTGGGAGTATGGGTTTACTGGGTAAGAATGGGGAGTATGGGGTTAGTGTGTAAGAATGGGGAGTATGGGGTTACTGGGTAAGAATGGGGAGTATGGGGTTACTGGGTAAGAATGGGGAGTATGGGGTTACTGGGTAAGAATGGGGAGTATGCGGTTACGGGGTAAGAATTGGGAGTATTTGGTTACTGGGGAAGAATGGGGCATATGGGGTTACTGGGTAAGAATTTGGAGTTTTTGCTTACTGGGTAAGAATGGGGAGTTTGGGGTTACTGGGTAAGAAATTGGAGTTTTTGCTTAATGGGTAAGAATGGGGAGTTTGGGGTAACTTGGTTAGAATGGGGAGCGTGGGGTTACTGGGTAAGAATGGGGAGTATGGGTTTACTGGGTAAGAATGGGGTGTATGGGGTTACTAGGTAAGTTTGTGGAGTTTGTGGTTACTGGGTAAGAATGGTGAGCATGGGGTTACTGGTTAAGAATCAGGAGTATTGGGTTACTGGATAAGAATGAGGAGTATGGGTTTACTGGGTAAAAAGTGGAGTATGCGGTTACTTGGTAAGAACAGGGAGTATCGGTTTACTGGGTAAGAATGGGGATTATGGTGTCACTGGGTAAGAATAGGGAGTATGGGGTTACTGGGTAAGAATAGGGAGTATGGGGTTACTGGGTAAGAATGGGGAGTATGGGGTTACTGGGTAAGAATGCGGAGTTGGGTTCACTGGGTAAGAATGGGGAGTATGGGGTTACTGGGTAAGAATGATGAGTATGGGTTTATTGGGTAAGAATGCGGAGTGTGGGTTTACTGGGTAAGAATGGGGAGTATGGGGTTACTGGGTAAGCATGGGGAGTATGGGGTTATTGGGTAAGAATGGGGAGTATGGGTTTACTTGGTAAGAATGGGGATTATGGGATTACTGGGTAAGAATAGTGAGTATGGGGTTACTCGGTAAGAATGGGTCATAAGGGGCTACTGGTTATTAATAGGGAGTATGGGGATAGTGGGTAAGAATGGGGAGTATGGGGTTACTGGGTAAGAATGGTGAGGATGGGGTTACAGAGTAAGAATGGGGACTATGGGGTTACTGGGTAAGAATATGGAGTATGGTGTTATTGGGTTAGAATGGGGAGTATGGGGTTACTGGTTAATAAAGGGGAGTATGGGGTTAATGGGTAAGAATGGTGAGTATGGGGTTACTGGGTAAGAATATGGAGTATGGTGTTACTGGGTAAGAATGGGGAATATGTTGTTACTGGCTAAGAATGGGGAGTATGGTTTTACTGGGTAAGAACGCGGAGTATGGGGTTACTGGGTAAGAAAGGGGAGTATGGTGTTACTGGGTAAGTTTGTGGAGTTTGTTGTTACTGGGTAAGAATGGGCAGTATGGGGTTAATGGGTAAGAATGGGGAGTTTTTTCTTACTGGGTAAGAATGGGGAGCATAGGGTTACTGGGTAAGAATGGGGAGTATGGTGTTACAGTGTAAGAATGGGGATTATGGGGTTACTGGGTCAGAATGGGGAGTATGGGGTTACTTGGTAAGAATGGGGATTATGGGGTTACTGGGTAAGAATGGGGAGTATGGGGTTACTGGGTAAGAATGGGGTTATGGGGTTACTGGGTAACAATGGGAGTATGGAGTTAATGGGTCAAACTGTGGAGTATGGGGTTACTGGGTAAGAATGGGGAGTATAGGGTTACTGTGTTCGCATTGGGAATATGGGATTACTGGGTAAGTATGGGGAGTATTGGGTTACTGGGTAAGAATTTGGAGTTTTTGATTACTGGGTAAGAATGGGGAGTTTGGGGTTACTTGGTTAGAATGGGGATTTTGGCGTAACTGGGTAAGAATGGGGATTATGGGGTTACTGGGTAAGAAGGTGGAGAATGGGGTTAGTGTGTAAGAATGGGGAGTGTGGGGTTACTGGGTAAGAATGGGGAATGTGGGGTTAGTGGGTAAAATGGGGACTGTGGGGTTACTGGGTAAGAATGTGGAGAATGGGGTTAGTGTGTAAGAATGGGGAGTATGGTGTTAATGGGTAAGAATGGGGAGTATGGGGTTACTGGGTAAGAATGGGGAGTACGGGGTTACTGGTTAAGAACGGGGACTATGGGGATACTGGGTAAGAATGGGGAGTATGGGGTTACTTGGTAAGAATGGGGAGTATGCGGTTACTGGGTAAGAATGGGGAGTACTTGGTTACTGGGTAAGGATGGGGCGTATGGGGTTACTGGGTAAGAATTTGGAGTTTTTGCTTACTGGGTAAGAATGGGGAGTTTGGGGTTACTGGGTAAGCATGGGGAGTAAGGGGTTACTGGGTAAGAATTTGGAGTTTTTGCCTATTGGGTAAGAATGGGGAGTATGGGGTTACTGGATTAGAATGGGGAGTGTGGGGTTACTGGGTAAGAATGGGGAGTATGGTGTTACTGGGTAAGAAAGGGGTGTATAGGGTTACTAGGTAAGTTTGTGGACTTTGTGGTTACTGGGTAAGAATGGGGAGCATGGGGATACTGGGTAAGAAAGGGGTGCATGGGGTTACTGGGTAAGAATGGGGAATATGTTGTTACTGGGTAAGAATTGGGAGTATGGGAATACTGGATAAGAATGGGGAGTATGGGTTTACCGGGAAAGAATGGGGTGTATAGGGTTACTAGGTAAATTTGTGGAGTTTGTGGTTACTGGGTAAGAATCAGCAGTATTGCGTTACTGGTTAAGAATTGGGAGTATGGGTTTACTGGGTAAAAAGCGGATTATGCGGTTACTGGGTAAGAACGGGGAGTATGGGGTTACTGGGTAAGAATGGGGAGTATGGGGTTACTGGGTAAGAATGGGGAGTATGGGGTTACTGTGTAAGAATAGGGAGTATGGGGTTACTGGGTAAGAATGGGGGGTATGGGGTTACTGGGTAAGAATGGGGAGTATGGGGCTCCTGGATAAGAATGGGGACTATGGGTTTACTTGGTAAGAATGCGGAGTTTGGCGTTTTAGGGTAAGAATGGGGAGTATGGGGTTACTAGGTAAGAATGGGGAGTATGGGGTTAATGGGTAAGAATGGGTCGTAAGGGGTTACTGGTTAATAACAGGGAGTATGGGGATAGTGGGTAAGAATGGTGAGTATGGGGTTACTGGGTAAGAATGGGGACTATGGGGTTACTGGGTAAGAATATGGAGTATGGTGTTACTTGGTTAGAATGGGGAGTATGGGGTTACTGGGTAAGAATGGGGACTATGGGGTTACTGGGTAAGAATATGGAGTATGGTGTTACTGGGTTAGAATGGGGAGTATGGGGTTACTGGCTAAGAATGGGGAATATGTTGTTACTGGGTAAGAATGGGGAGTATGGGTTTACTGGGTAAGAATGGGGTGTACGGGGTTACTGGGTAAGTTTGTGGAGTTTGTTGTTACTGGGTAAGAATGGGCAGTATGGGGTTAATGGGTAAGAATGGGGAGTTTGTTGTTACTGGGTAAGAATGGGGAGCTTGGGTATACTGGGTAAGACTGGGGAGTATGGAGTTACTGGGTAACAATGGGGAGAATGTGTTTACTGGGTAAGAATGGGGAGTATGGGTTACTGGTTAATAATGGGGAGTATGGGGTTACTGGGTAAGTTTGTGGAGTTTGTTGTTACTGGGTAAGAATGGGCAGTATGGGGATAATGGGTAAGAATGGGGAGTTTGTTGTTACTGGGTAAGAATGGGGAGCTTGGGGTTACTGGGTAAGACTGGGGAGTATGGGGTTACTGGGTAAGAATGGGGAGTATGGGGTTACTGGGTAAGAATGGGGAGTATGGGGTTACTGTGTAAGAATAGGGAGTATGGGGTTACTGGGTAAGAATGGGGAGTAGGTGGATACTGGGTATGAATGGGGAGTATGGGGTTACTGGGTAAGAATGGGGAGTATGGGGTTACTGGGTAAGAATGGGGAGTATGGAGTTACTGGGTAAGAATGGGGAGTATGGGGTTACAGGGTAAGAATGGGGAATATGGGGTTACTGGGTAAGAATGGGGAGTATGGGGTTCCAGGGTAAGAATGGGGAGTATGGGTTTACTGGGTAAGAATGGGGAGGATGGGGTTACTGGGTAAGAATGGGGTGTATGGGGTTACTGGGTAATAATGGGGAGTATGGGGTTAGTGGGTAAGAATGGTGAGTATGGGGTTACTGAGTAAGAATGGGGACTATTGGGTTACTGGGTAAGAATATGGAGTATGGTTTTACTGGGTTCGAATGGGGAGTATGGGATTGCTGGGTAAGAATGGGGTAAATGGGGTTCCTGTTTAAGGGTGGGGAGAATGGGGTTACTAGGTAAGAATGGGGAATATGTTGTTATTGGGTAATAATGGGGATTATGGGATTACTGGGTAAGAATGGGGAGTTTGGGGTTACTGGGTAAGTTTTTGGAGTTTGGGGTTACTGGGTAAGAATGGGCAGTATGGGATTAATGGGTAAGATGGGGAGTTTGTTGCTCTGGGTAAGAATGGGCTGCATGGGGTTACTGGGTAAGAATGGGGAGTTTGGTGTTACTGGGTAAGAATGCGGCGTATGCGGTTACTGGGTTAGAATGTTGAGTATGGTGTTACTGTGTAAGAATGGGGAATATGGGGTTACTGGGTAAGAATGGGGAGTATGGGGTTACCGGGTAAGAATGTTGAGTATGGTGTTACTGTGTAAGAAAGGGGAGTATGGGGTTACTGGTTAATAATGGGGAGTATGGGGTTACTGGGTAAGAATGGGGAGTATGGGTTTACTTGTAAAGAATGGGGTATTTGGGGTTACTAGGTCAGTTTGTGGAGTTTGTGGTTACTGGGTAAGAATGGGGAGCATGGGGTTACTGGTTAAGAATCAGTAGTATTGGGTTACTGGGTAAGAATGGGGCGTATGGGGTTACTGGGTAAGAATGGGGAGTATGGGTTTACTGGGTAAGAATTGGGATTATGGGGTTACTTGGTAAGAATGCGGAGTTTGGGGTTACTGGGTAAGAATGGGGAGTATGGGGTAACTGGGTAAGAATGGGGAGTATGGGGTTACTGGGTAAGAATGGGGAGTATGGGGTTACTGGGTAGGAATGGGTCGCAAGGGGTTACTGGTTAATAATGGGGAGTATGGGGTTACTGAGTAAGAATGGGGACTATGGGGTTACTGGGTAAGAATGGGGACTATGGGGCTCCTGGGTAAGAATATGGAGTATGGTGTTACTGGGTTAGAATGGGGAGTATGGGGTTACTGGTTAATAATGGGGAGTATGGGGTTACTGAGTAAGAATGGGGAGTATGGGGTTACTGGGTAAGAATGGGGACTATGGGGTTACTGGGTAAGAATGGGGAGTATGGGGTTCCTGCTTAAGAATGGGGAGCATGGGGTTACTGGGTAAGTTTGTGAAGTTTGTTGTTACTGGGTAAGAATGGGCAGTATGGGGTTAATGGGTAAGACTGGGGAGTTTGTTGCTACTGGGTAAGAATGGGGAGAATGGGATTACTGGGCAAGAATGGGGAGTATTTTGTTATTGGGGAAGAATGGGGAGTATGGGGTTACTTGGTAAGAATGGTGAGTTTGGGGTTACTGGGTAAAAATTGGGAGCATGGGGTTACTGGGTAAGAATGGGGAGTATGGGGTTACTGGGTAAGAATGGGGCGTATGGGGTTACTGGGTAAGAATGGGAGCATGGGGTTACTGCGTAAGAATGGGGAATATGTTGTTACTGGGTAAGAATGGGGAGTATGGGTTTACTGGGTAAGAATGGGTAGTATGGGGTTAATCGTTAAGAATGGGGAGTTTGTGGTTACTGGGTAGGAATGGGGAGCATGGGGTTACTGGTTAAGAATCAGGAGTATTGGGTTACTGGGTAAGAGTGGGGAGTATGGGGTTACTGGGTAAGAATGCGGAGTATGCGGTTACAGGGTAAGAATGGGGAGTACTTGGTTACTGGGTAAGAATGGGGCGTATGGGGTAACTGGTTAAGAATTTGGAGTTTTTGCTTACTGGGTAAGAATGGGGAGTTTGGGGTTACTGGGTAAGAATGGGGAGTATGGGGTTACTGGGTAAGAATGGGGAGTATGGGGTTACTGGGTAAGCATGGGGAGTATGGGGTTACTGGGTAAGAATTTGGAGTTTTTGCCTATTGGGTAAGAATAGGGATTTTGGGGTTACTGGGTTAGAATGGGGAGTGTGGGGTTACTGGGTAAGAATGGGGTGTATAGGGTTACTAGGTAAGTTTGTGGACTTTGTGGTTACTGGGTAAGAATGGGGAGCATGGGGATACTGGGTAAGAAAGGGGTGCCTGGGGTTACTGGGTAAGAATAGGGAGTATGGGATTACTGGGTAAGAATGGGGTGTATGGGGTTACTGGTTAAGAATGGGGAGTATGTGTTTACTGGGTAAAAAGCGGAGTATGCGGTTACTGGGTAAGAACGGGGAGTATGGGTTTACTGGGTAAGAATGGTGAGTATGTGGTTACTGGGTAAGAATGGGGAGTATGGGGTTACTGGGTAAGAATGGGGAGTATGGGGTTACTGGGTAAGAATTTGGAGTTTTTGCTTACTGGGTAAGAATTGGGAGTTTGGGGTTACTGGGTTAGAATGGGGAGTGTGAGGTTACTGGGTAAGAATGGGGAGTATGGGGTTACTGGGTTAGAATGGGGAGTGTGGGGTTACTGGGTAAGAATGGGGAGTATGGGGTTACTGGGTTAGAATGTGGAGTTTGGGCTTACTGGGTTAGAATGGGGAGTGTGGGGTTACTGGGTAAGAATGGGGAGTATGGGGTTACTAGGTAAGTTTGTGGAGTTTGTGGTTACTGGGTTTGAATGGGGAGTATGTGTTTACTGGGTAAAAAGCGGAGTATGCGGTTACTGGGTAAGAATGGGGAGTATGGGTTTACTGGGTAAGAATGGGGAGTATGGGGTTACTGGGTAAGAATGGGGCATATGGGTTTACTGGGTAAGAATAGGGAGTATGGGGTTACTGTGTAAGAATGGGGTGAATGGGGTTACTGGGTAAGAATGGGGAGTATGGGGTTACTGGGTAAGAATGCGGAGTATGGGTTTACTGGGTAAGAATTGGGATTATGGGGTTACTTGGTAAGAATGCGGTGTTTGGGGTTACTTGGTAAGAATGGGGAGTATGGGGTAACTGGGTAAAAATGGGGACTATGGGGTTACTGGGTAATAATGGAGATTATGGGGTTACTGGGTAAGAATGGGGAGTATGGGGTTCCTGCTTAAGAATGGGGAGCATGGGGTTACTGGGTAAGTTTGTGAAGTTTGTTGTTACTGGGTAAGAATGGGCAGTATGGGGTTAATGGGTAAGACTGGGGAGTTTGTTGCTACTGGGTAAGAATGGGGAGAATGGGGTTACTGGGCAAGAATGGGGAGTATTTTGTTATTGGGGAAGAATGGGGAGTATGGGGTTACTTGGTAAGAATGGTGAGTTTGGGGTTACTGGGTAAAAATTGGGAGCATGGGGTTACTGGGTAAGAATGGGGAGTATGGGGTTACTGGGTAAGAATGGGGCGTATGGGGTTACTGGGTAAGAATGGGGAGCATGGGGTTACTGCGTAAGAATGGGGAATATGTTGTTACTGGGTAAGAATGGGGAGTATGGGTTTACTGGGTAAGAATGGGTAGTATGGGGTTAATCGTTAAGAATGGGGAGTTTGTGGTTACTGGGTAGGAATGGGGAGCATGGGGTTACTGGTTAAGAATCAGGAGTATTGGGTTACTGGGTAAGAGTGGGGATTATGGGGTTACTGGGTAAGAATGCGGAGTATGCGGTTACAGGGTAAGAATGGGGAGTACTTGGTTACTGGGTAAGAATGGGGCGTATGGGGTAACTGGTTAAGAATTTGGAGTTTTTGCTTACTGGGTAAGAATGGGGAGTTTGGGGTTACTGGGTAAGAATGGGGAGTATGGGGTTACTGGGTAAGAATGGGGAGTATGGGGTTACTGGGTAAGAATGGGGAGTATGGGGTTACTGGGTAAGCATGGGGAGTATGGGGTTACTGGGTAAGAATTTGGAGTTTTTGCCTATTGGGTAAGAATGGGGATTTTGGGGTTACTGGGTTAGAATGGGGAGTGTGGGGTTACTGATTAAGAATGGGGTGTATATGGTTACTAGGTAAGTTTGTGGACTTTGTGGTTACTGGGTAAGAATGGGGAGCATGGGGATACTGGGTAAGAAAGGGGTGCCTGGGGTTACTGGGTAAGAATAGGGAGTATGGGATTACTGGGTAAGAATGGGGTGTATGGGGTTACTGGTTAAGAATGGGGAGTATGTGTTTACTGGGTAAAAAGCGGAGTATGCGGTTACTGGGTAAGAACGGGGAGTATGGGTTTACTGGGTAAGAATGGTGAGTATGTGGTTACTGGGTAAGAATGGGGAGTATGGGGTTACTGGGTAAGAATGGGGAGTATGGGGTTACTGGGTAAGAATTTGGAGTTTTTGCTTACTGGGTAAGAATTGGGAGTTTGGGGTTACTGGGTTAGAATGGGGAGTGTGAGGTTACTGGGTAAGAATGGGGAGTATGGGGTTACTGGGTTAGAATGGGGAGTGTGGGGTTACTGGGTAAGAATGGGGAGTATGGGGTTACTGGGTTAGAATGTGGAGTTTGGGCTTACTGGGTTAGAATGGGGAGTGTGGGGTTACTGGGTAAGAATGGGGAGTATGGGGTTACTAGGTAAGTTTGTGGAGTTTGTGGTTACTGGGTTTGAATGGGGAGTATGTGTTTACTGGGTAAAAAGCGGAGTATGCGGTTACTGGGTAAGAATGGGGAGTATGGGTTTACTGGGTAAGAATGGGGAGTATGGGGTTACTGGGTAAGAATGGGGCATATGTGTTTACTGGGTAAGAATAGGGAGTATGGGGTTACTGTGTAAGAATGGGGTGAATGGGGTTACTGGGTAAGAATGGGGAGTATGGGGTTACTGGGTAAGAATGCGGAGTATGGGTTTACTGGGTAAGAATTGGGATTATGGGGTTACTTGGTAAGAATGCGGTGTTTGGGGTTACTTGGTAAGAATGGGGAGTATGGGGTAACTGGGTAAAAATGGGGACTATGGGGTTACTGGGTAATAATGGAGATTATGGGGTTACTGGGTAAGAATGGGGATTATGGGGTTACTGGGTAAGAATGGGGATTATGGGGTTACTGGGTAAGAATGGGGTTTATGGAGTTACTGGGTAAGAATGGGGATTATGGGGTTACTGGTTAATAATGGGGAGTATGGGGTTAGTGGATAAGAACGGGGAGTATGGGGTTACAGGGTAAGAATGGTGAGTATGGGGTTACTGGGTAAGAATATGGAGTATGGGGTTACTGGGTAAGAATGGTGTGTATGGGGTTAGTGGGTAAGAACGGGGAGTATGGGGTTACTGGTTAATAATGGAGAGTATGGGGATAGTGGGTAATAATGGGGAGTATGGGGTTACTGGTTAATAATGGGGAGTATGGGGTTAGTGGGTAGGAATGTGGAGTATGGGGTTACTGGGTAAGAATGGGGACTATGGGGTTACTGGGTAAGAATATGGAGTATGGGGTTACTGGGTAAGATTGGGGAGTATGGGGTTACTGGGTAAGAACGCGGAGTATGGGTTTACTGGGTAAGAATGGGGAGTACGGGGTTACTGGGTAAGTTTGTGGAGTTTGTTGTTACTGGGTAAGAATGGGCAGTATGGGGTTAATGGGTTAGAAGGGGGAGATTGTTGTTATTGGGTAAGAATGGGGAGTATGGTGTTACTGGTTAAGAATGGGGAGTATGGGGTTAATGGGTAAGAATGGGGAGTATGGGGTTACTGGGTTAGAAAGGGGAGTATGGGGTTACTGGGTAAGATTGGGGAATATGGTGTTACTGGGTAAGAATGGGGAGAATGTGTTTACTGGGTAAGAATGGGGAGTATGGGGTTACTGGGTAAGAATGGGGAGCATGGGGTTACTGGGTAAGAATGGGGAGTATGCGGTTACTGGGTAAGAATGGGGAGTATGGGGTTACTGGGTAGGAATTTGGAGTTTTTGCTTACTGGGTAAGAATGGGGAGTATGTGGTTACTGGGTAAGAATGAGGAGCATGGGGTTATCAGGTCAGACTGGGGAGTATGGGGTTTCTGGGCAAGAATGGGGATTATGGGGTTACTGGTTAAGAATCAGGAGTGTTGGGTTACTGGGTAAGAATGGGGAGTTTGGGGTTACTGGGTAAGAATGGGGAGTATGGGGTTACTGGGTAAGAATGGGGAGCATGGGGTTACTGGGTAAGAATGGGGAGTATGGGGTAACTGGGTATGAATGGGGAGTATGGGTTTATTGGGTAAGAATGCGGAGTATGGGTTTGCTGGGTAAGAATGGAGAGTTTGGGGTTCCTGGGTAAGAATGGGGAGTATGGGGTTACTGGGTAAGAATGGTGAGTATGGGGTTACTGGGTAAGAATGGGGAGTATGGGGTTACTGGGTAAGAATGGAGATTATGGGGTTACTGGGTAAGAATGGGGATTATGGGGTTACTGCGTAAGAATGGGGATTATGGGGTTACTGGGTAAGAATGGGGTTTATGGAGTTACTGGGTAAGAATGGGGATTATGGGGTTACTGGATAATAATGGGGAGTATGGGGTTAGTGGATAAGAACGGGGAGTATGGGGTTACAGGGTAAGAATGGTGAGTATGGGGTTACTGGGTAAGAATATGGAGTATGGGGTTACTGGGTAAGAATGGGGTGTATGGAGTTAGTGGGTAAGAACGGGGAGTATGGGGTTACTGGTTAATAATGGTGAGTATGGGGATAGTGGGTAATAACGGGGAGTATGGGGTTACTGGTTAATAATGGGGAGTATGGGGTTAGTGGGTAAGAATGTGGAGTATGGGGTTACTGGGTAAGAATGGGGACTATGGGGTTACTGGGTAAGAATATGGAGTATGGGGTTACTGGGTAAGATTGGGGAGTATGGGGTTACTGGGTAAGAACGCGGAGTATGGGGTTACTGGGTAAGAATGGGGAGTACGGGGTTACTGGGTAAGTTTGTGGAGTTTGTTGTTACTGGGTAAGAATGGGCAGTATGGGGTTAATGGGTTAGAAGGGGGAGATTGTTGTTATTGGGTAAGAATGGGGAGTATGGGGTTACTGGTTAAGAATGGGGAGTATGGGGTTACTGGGTAAGAATGGGGGGTATGGGGTTACTGGGTTAGAAAGGGGAGTATGGGGTTACTGGGTAAGATTGGGGAATATGGTGTTACTGGGTAAGAATGGGGAGAATGTGTTTACTGGGTAAGAATGGGGAGTATGGGGTTACTGGGTAAGAATGGGGAGCATGGGGTTACTGGGTAAGAATGGGGAGTATGCGGTTAACGGGTAAGAATGGGGAGTATGGGGTTACTGGGTAGGAATTTGGAGTTTTTGCTTACTGGGTAAGAATGGGGATTATGTGGTTACTGGGTAAGAATGGGGAGCATGGGGTTATCAGTTCAGACTGGGGAGTATGGGGTTACTGGGCAAGAATGGGGATTATGGGGTTACTGGTTAAGAATCAGGAGTGTTGGGTTACTGGGTAAGAATGTGGAGTATGTGATTTTTGGGTAATAATGCGGAGAATGCGGTTACTGGGTAAGAATGGGGAGTATGGGTTTACTGGGTAAGAATGGGGAGTATGGGGTTACTGGGTAGGAATTTGGGGTTTTTGCTTACTGGGTAAGAATGGGGAGTTTGGGGTTACTGGGTTAGAATGGGGAGTGTGCGGTTATTGGGTAAGAATGGGGAGTATGGGGTTACTGGGTAAGAATGGGGAGTTTGGGTTTACTTGCAAAGAATGGGGTGTATTGGGTTACTAGGTAAGTTTGTGGAGTTTGTGGTTACTGTGTAAGAATGGGGAGTATGGGTTTACTGGGTAAAAAGCGGAGTATGCGGTTACTGGGTAAGAATGGGGAGTATGGGTTTACTGGGTAAGAATGGGGAGTATGGGGTTACTGGGTAAGATTGGGGAGTATGGTGTTACTGGGTAAGAATGGGGAGTATGGGATTACTGGGTAAGCATGGGGAGTATGGGGTTACTGGTTAAGCATGGGGAGTATGGGGTTACAGGGATGAAGTTGGAGTTTTTGCTTACTGGGTAAGAATCGGGAGTTTGGGGTTACTGGGTAAGAATGGGGAATATGTTGTTACTGGGTAAGAATTGGGAGTATGGGTTTACTGGGTAAGAATGGGGTGTATGGGGTTACTGGGTAAGTTTGTGGAGTTTGTGGTTACTGGGCAAGAATGGGGAGCATGGGGTAACTGGTTAAGAATCAGGGGTATTAGGTTACTGGGTAAGAATGGGGAGTATGGGGTTACTGGGTAAGAATGGGGAGTTTGGGGTTACTGGGTAAGAATGGGGAGTATGGGGTTACTGGGTAAGAATGGGGAGTATGGGGTTATTGGGTAAGAATGGGGAGTATGGGGTAACTGGCTATGAATGGGGAGTATGGGTTTATTGGGTAAGAATGCGGAGTATGGGTTTGCTGGGTAAGAATGGAGAGTTTGGGGTTCCTGGGTAAGAATGGGGAGTATGGGGTTACTGGGTAAGAATGGTGAGTATGGGGTTACTGGGTAAGAATGGGGAGTATGGGGTTACTGGGTAAGAATGGGCATTATGGGTTTACTGGGTAAGAATGGGGTGTATGGGATTACTGGGTAAGAATGGGGAGTATGGGGTTACTGGGTAAGAATGGGGAGTTTGGGGTTACCGGGTAAGACTGTGGAGTATGGGGTTACTGGGTAAGAACGGGGAGTATCGGGTTACTGGGTAAGAATGGGGAGTATGGCGTTACTGGGCAAGAATGGGGAGTATCGGGTTACTGGGTAAGAATGGGGAGTATGGGTTTACTGGGTAAGAATGGGGAGTATGGGGTTACTGGGTAAGAATGGGGAGAATGTGTTTACTGGGTAAGAATGGGGATTGTGGGGTTACTGGGTATGAATGTGGAGTATGGGGTTACTGGGTAAGAATGGGGAGTATGGGGTTACTGGGTATTAATGGGGAGTATGGGGTTACTGGGTAACAATGGGGAGTATGGGATTACTGGGTAAGAATGGGGAGTATGGGGTTACTGGGTAAGAATGAGGAGAATGGGGTTACTGGGTAAGAATGGGGAGTATGGGGCTACTGGGTAAGAATGGGGAGTATGGGGTTAATCGGTAAGAATGGGGAGTTTGTGGTTACTGGGAAAGAATGGGGAGTATGGGGTTACTGGTTAAGAATGGGGAGTATGGGGTTACAGGGTAAGAATTTGGAGTATGGGGTTACTGGTTTAGAAAGGGGAGTATGGGGTTACTGGGTAAGATTGGGGAATATGGTGTTACTGGGTAAGAATGGGGAGAATGTTTTTACTGGGTAAGAATGGGGAGTATGGGGTTACTGGGTAAGAATGGGGTGCATGGGGTTACTGGGTAAGAATGGGGAGTATGCGGTTAACGGGTAAGAATGGGGAGTATGGGGTTACTGGGTAGGAATTTGGAGTTTTTGCTTACTGCGTAAGAATGGGGAGTATGTGGTTACTGGGTAAGAATGGGGAGCATGGGGTTATCAGGTCAGACTGGGGAGTATGGGGTTACTGGGCAAGAATGGGGATTATGGGGTTACTGGTTAAGAATCAGGAGTGTTGGGTTACTGGGTAAGAATGTGGAGTATGTGTTTTTTGGGTAATAATGCTGAGAATGCGGTTACTGGGTAAGAATGGGGAGTATGGGTTTACTGGGTAAGAATGGGGAGTATGGGGTTACTGGGTAGGAATTTGGGGTTTTTGCTTACTGGGTAAGAATGGGGTGTTTGGGGTTACTGGGTTAGAATGGGGAGTGTGCGGTTATTGGGTAAGAATGGGGAGTATGGGGTTACTGGGTAAGAATGGGGAGTATGGGTTTACTTGCAAAGAATGGGGTGTATTGGGTTACTAGGTAAGTTTGTGGAGTTTGTGGTTACTGTGTAAGAATGGGGAGTATGGGTTTACTGGGTAAAAAGCGGAGTATGCGGTTACTGGGTAAGAATGGGGAGTATGGGTTTACTGGGTTAGAATGGGGAGTATGGGGTTACTGGGTAAGATTGGGGAGTATGGTGTTACTGGGTAAGAATGGGGAGTATGGGATTACTGGGTAAGCATGGGGAGTATGGGGTTACTGGTTAAGCATGGGGAGTATGGGGTTACTGGGTAAGAGATTGGAGTTTTTGCTTACTGGGTAAGAATGGGGAGTTTGGGGTTACTGGGTAAGAATGGGGAATATGTTGTTACTGGGTAAGAATTGGGAGTATGGGTTTACTGGGTAAGAATGGGGTGTATGGGGTTACTGGGTAAGTTTGTGGAGTTTGTGGTTACTGGGCAAGAATGGGGAGCATGGGGTAACTGGTTAAGAATCAGGGGTATTAGGTTACTGGGTAAGAATGTGGAGTATGGGGTTACTGGGTAAGAATGGGGAGTTTGGGGTTACTGGGTAAGAATGGGGAGTATGGGGCTACTGGGTAAGAATGGGGAGTATGGGGTTACTGGGTAAGAATGGGGAGTATGGGGTAACAGGGTATGAATGGGGAGTATGGGTTTATTGGGTAAGAATGCGGAGTATGGGTTTGCTGGGTAAGAATGGAGAGTTTGGGGTTCCTGGGTAAGAATGGGGAGTATGGGGTTACTGGGTAAGAATGGTGAGTATGGGGTTACTGGGTAAGAATGGGGAGTATGTGGTTACTGGGTAAGAATGGGGATTATGGGTTTACTGGGTAAGAATGGGGTGTATGGGATTACTGGGTAAGAATGGGGAGTATGGGGTTACTGGGTAAGAATGGGGAGTTTGGGGTTACCGGGTAAGACTGTGGAGTATGGGGTTACTGGGTAAGAACGGGGAGTATCGGGTTACTGGGTAAGAATGGGGAGTATGGCGTTACTGGGCAAGAATGGGGAGTATCGGGTTACTGGGTAAGAATGGGGAGTATGGGTTTACTGGGTAAGAATGGGGAGTATGGGGTTACTGGGTAAGAATGGGGAGAATGTGTTTTCTGGGTAAGAATGGGGATTGTGGGGTTACTGGGTATGAATGTGGAGTATGGGGTTACTGGGTAAGAATGGGGAGTATGGGGTTACTGGGTATTAATGGGGAGTATGGGGTTACTGGGTAAGAATGGGGACTATGGGGTTACTGGGTAAGAATGGGGAGTATGGGGTTACTGGGTAAGAATGAGGAGAATGGGGTTACTGGGTAAGAATGGGGAGTATGGGGTTACTGGGTAAGAATGTGGAGTATGGGGTTAATCGGTAAGAATGGGGAGTTTGTGGTTACTGGGAAAGAATGGGGAGCATGGGGTTACTGGGAAAGAATGCGGAGTATGGGTTTACTGTGTAAGAATAGGGATTATGGGGTTACTTGGTAAGAATGCGGAGTTTGGGGTTCTGGGTAAGAATGGGGAGTATGGGGTAACTGGGTGAGAATGGAGAGTATGGGTTTATTGGGTAAGAATGCGGAGTATGGGTTTACTGGGTAAGAATGGGGAGTATGGGGTTACTTGTTAATAATGGGGAGTATGGGGTTACTGGGTAAGAATGGGGAGTATGGGGTTACTGGTTAATAACGGGGAGTATGGGGTTACTGGGTAAGAATGGGGAGCATGGGGTTACTGGGTAAGAATGGGGACTATGGGGTTACTGGTTAATAATGGGGAGTATGGGGTTACTGGTTAAGAATGGGGAGCATGGGGTTACTGGGTAAGAATGGGGAATATGTTGTTACGGGGTAAGAATGGGGAGTATGGGATTACTGGGTAAGAATGGGTAGTATGGGTTTACTTGCAAAGAATGGGGTATTTGGGGTTACTAGGTCAGTTTGTGGAGTTTGTGGTTACTGGGTAAGAATGGGGAGCATGGGGTTACTGGTTAAGAATCAGGAATATTGGGTTACTGGGTAAGAATGGGGAGTATGGTGTTACTGGGTAAGAATGGGGAGTATTGGTTTACTGGGTAAGAATTGGGATTATGGGGTTACTTGGTAAGAATGCGGAGTTTGTGGTTACTGGGTAAGAATGGGGAGTATGGGGTAACTGGGTAAGAATGGGGAGTATGGGGTTACTGGGTAAGAATGGGGTATATGTTGTTACAGGGTAAGAATGGGGAGTATGGGATTACTGGGTAAGAATGGGGAGTATGGGTTTTCTTGCAAAGAATGGGGTATTTGTGGTTACTAAGTCAGTTTGTGGAGTTTGTGGTTACTGGGTAAGAATGGGGAGCATGGGGTTACTGGTTAAGAATCAGGAGTATTGGGTTACTGGGTAAGAATGGGGAGTATGGGGTTACTGGGTAAGAATGGGGAGTATGGGTTTACTGGGTAAGAATTGGGATTATGGGGTTACTTGGTAAGAATGCGGAGTTTGGGGTTACTGGGCAAGAATGGGGAGTATGGGGTAACTGGGTAAGAATGGGGAGTATGGGGTTACTGGGTAAGAATGGGGAGTATGGGGTTACTGGGTAGGAATGGGTCGTAAGGGGTTACTGGTTAATCATGGGGAGTATGGGGTTACTGAGTAAGAATGGGGACTATGGGGTTACTGGGTAAGAATGGGGACTATGGGGTTACTGGGTAAGAATATGGAGTATGGTGTTACTGGGTTAGAATGGGGAGTATGGGGTTACTGGTTAATAATGGGGAGTATGGAGTTACTGAGTAAGAATGGGGAGTATGGGGTTACTGGGTAAGAATGGGGTCTATGGGGTTACTGGGTAAGAATGGGGAGTATGGGGTTTCTGCTTAAGAATGGGGAGCATGGGGTTACTGGGTAAGTTTGTGGAGTTTGTTGTTACTGGGTAAGAATGGGCAGTATGGGGTTAATGGGTAAGACTGGGGAGTTTGTTGCTACTGGGTAAGAATTTGGAGAATGGGGTTACTGTGTAAGAATGGGGAGTATGTCGTTATCAGTTAAGATTGGGGAGTATGGGGTTACTGGGCAAGAATGGGGAGTATTTTGTTAGTGGGGAAGAATGGGGAGTATGGGGTTACTTGGTAAGAATGGTGAGTTTGGGGTTTTGGGTAAAAATTGGGAGCATGGGGTTACTGGGTAAGAATGGGGAATATGTTGTTACTGGGTAAGAATGGGGAGTATGGGTTTACTGGGTAAGAATGGGTAGTATGGGGTTAATCGTTAAGAAAGGGGAGTTTGTGGTTACTGCGTTGGAATGGGGAGCATGGGGTTACTGGTTAAGAATCAGGAGTATTGGGTTACTTTGTAAGAATGGGGAGTATGGGGTTACTGGGTAAGAATGCGGAGTATGCGGTTACTGGGTAAGAATGGGGCGTATGGGGTTACTGGTTAAGAATTTGGAGTTTTTGCTTACTGGGTAAGAATGGGGAGTTTGGGGTTACTGGGTAAGAATGGGTAGTATGGGGTTACTGGGTAAGAATGGGGAGTATGGGGTTACTGGGTAAGCATGGGGAGTATGGGGTTACTGGGTAAGAATTTGGAGTTTTTGCCTATTGGGTAAGAATGGGTTGTTTGGGGTTACTGGGTTAGAATGGGGAGTGTGGGGTTACTGGGTAAGAATGGGGAGTATGGGGTTACTGGGTAAGAATGGGGAGAATGTGTTTACTGGGTAAGAATGGGGATTGTGGGGTTACTGGGTATGAATGTGGAGTATGGGGTTACTGGGTAAGAATGGGGAGTATGGGGTTACTGGGTAAGAATGGGGAGTATGGGGTTACTGGGTAAGAATGGGGAGAATGGGGTTACTGGGTAAGAATGGGGAGTATGGGGTTCCTGGGTAAGAATGGGGAGTATGGGGTTAATCGGTAAGAATGGGGAGTTTGTGGTTACTGGGTAAGAATGGGGAGCATGGGGTTACTGGGAAAGAATTTCGGAGTATGGGTTTACTGTGTAAGAATTGGGATTATGGGGATACTTGGTAAGAATGCGAAGTTTGGGGTTACTCGGTAAGAATGGGGAGTATGGGGTAACTGGGTGAGAATGGAGAGTATAGGTTTATTGGGTAAGAATGCGGAGTATGGGTTTACTGGGTAAGAATGGGGAGTATGGGGTTACTGGTTAATAAAGGGGAGTATGGGGTTACTGGGTAAGAATGGGGAGTATGGGTTTACTGGTTAATAATGGGGAGTATGGGGTTACTGGGTAAGAATGGGGAGCATGGGCTTACTGGGTAAGAATGGGGACTATGGGGTTACTGGTTAATAATGGGGAGTATGGGGTTACTGGGTAAGAATGGGGAGTATGGGGTTACTGGGTAAGAATGGGGAGCATGGGGTTACTGGGTAAGAATGGGGAATATGTTGTTACGGGGTAAGAATGGGGAGTATGGGATTACTGGGTAAGAATGGGTAGTATGGGTTTACTTACAAAGAATGGGGTATTTGGGGTTACTAGGTCAGTTTGTGGAGTTTGTGGTTACTGGGTAAGAATGGGGAGCATGGGGTTACTGGTTAAGAATCAGGAGTATTGGGTTACTGGGTAAGAATGGGGAGTATGGGTTTACTGGGTAAGAATTGGGATTATGGGGTTACTTGGTAAGAATGTGGAGATTGTGGTTACTGGGTAAGAATGGGGAGTATGGGGTAACTGGGTAAGAATGGGGAGTATGGGGTTACTGGGTAAGAATGGGGAATATGTTGTTACAGGCTAAGAATGGGGAGTATGGGATTACTGGGTAAGAATGGAGAGTATGGGTTTACTTGCAAAGAATGGGGTATTTGGGGTTACTAGGTCAGTTTGTGGAGTTTGTTGTTACTGGGTAAGAATGGGGAGCATGGGGTTACTGGTTCAGAATCAGGAGTATTGGGTTACTGGGTAAGAATGGGGAGTATGGGGTTACTGGGTAAGAATGGGGAGTATGGGTTTACTGGGTAAGAATTGGGATTATGGGGTTACTTGGTAAGAATGCGGAGTTTGGGGTTACTGGGTAAGAATGGGGAGTATGGGGTAACTGGGTAAGAATGGGGAGTATGGGGTTACTGGGTAAGAATGGGGAGTATGGGGTTACTGGGTAGGAATGGGTCGTAAGGGGTTACTGGTTAATAATGGGGAGTATGGGGTTACTGAGTAAGAATGGGGACTATGGGGTTACTGGGTAAGAATGGGGACTATGGGGTTACTGGGTAAGAATATGGAGTATGGTGTTACTGGGTTAGAATGGGGAGTATGGGGTTACTGGTTAATAATGGGGAGTATGGGGTTACTGAGTAAGAATGGGGAGTATGGGGTTACTGGGTAAGAATGGGGACTATGGGGTTACTGGGTAAGAATGGTGAGTATGGGGTTTCTGCTTAAGAATGGGGAGCATGGTGTTACTGGGTAAGTTTGTAGAGTTTGTTGTTACTGTGTAAGAATGGGCAGTATGGGGTTACTGGGTAAGAATGGGGAGTTTGTTGCTACTGGGTAAGAATGGGGAGAATGGTGTTACTGTGTAAGAATGGGGAGTATGGCGTTACCAGGTAAGACTGGGGAGTATGGGGTTACTGGGCAAGAATGGGGAGTATTTTGTTAGTGGGGAAGAATGGGGAGTATGGGGTTACTTGGTAAGAATGGTGAGTTTGGGGTTACTGGGTAAAAATTGGGAGCATGGGGTTACTGGGTATGAATGGGGAGTATGGGGTTACTGGGTAAGAATGGGGTGTATGGGGTTACTGGGTATGAATGGGGAGTATGGGGTTACTGGGTAAGAATGGGGCGTATGGGGTTACTGGGTAAGAATGGGGAGCATGGGGTTACTGCGTAAGAATGGGGAATATGTTGTTACTGGGTAAGAATGGGGAGTATGGGTTTACTGGGTAAGAATGGGTAGTATGGGGTTAATCGTTAAGAATGGGGAGTTTGTGGTTACTGGGTAGGAATGGGGAGCATGGGGTTACTGGTTAAGAATCAGGAGTATTGGGTTACTGGGTAAGAATGGGGAGTATGTGGTTACTGGGTAAGAATGCGGAGTATGCGGTTACTGGGTAAGAATGGGGAGTACTTGGTTACTGGGTAAGAATGGGGCGTATGGGGTTACTGGTTAAGAATTTGGAGTTTTTGCTTACTGGGTAAGAATGGGGAGTTTGGGGTTACTGGGTAAGAATGGGGAGTATGGGGTTACTGGGTAAGCATGGGGAGTATGGGGTTACTGGGTAAGAATTTGGAGTTTTTGCCTATTGGGTAAGAATGGGTTGTTTGGGGTTACTGGGTTAGAATGGGGAGTGTGGGTTTACTGGGTAAGAATGGGGTGTATAGGGTTACTAGGTAAGTTTGTGGACTTTGTGGTTACTGGGTAAGAATGGGGAGCATGGGGATACTGGGTAAGAAAGGGGTGCATGGGATTACTGGGTAAGAATGGGGTGTATGGGGATACTGGTTACGAATGGGGAGTATGGGTTTACTGGGTAAAAAGCGGAGTATGCATTTACTGGGTAAGAACGGGGAGTATGGGTTTACTGGGTAAGAATGGTGAGTATGTGGTTACTGGGTAAGAATGGGGAGTATGGGGTTACTGGGTAAGAATGGGGAGTATGGGGTTACTGGGTAAGAATTTGGAGTTTTTGCTTACTGGGTAAGAATGGGGAGTATGTGGTTACTGGGTAAGAATGGGGAGTATGGGTTTACTGGGTAAAAATCGGAGTATGCGGTTACTGGGTAAGAACGGGGAGTATGGGTTTACTGGGTAAGAATGGTGAGTATGTGGTTACTGGGTAAGAATGGGGAGGGTGGGGTTACTGGGTAAGAATGGGGAGTATGGGGTTACTGGGTAAGAATTTGGAGTTTTTGCTTACTGGGTAAGAATGAGGAGTATTTGGTTACTGGGTAAGAATGGGGAGCATGGGGTTACTGGTTAAGAATCAGGAGTGTTGGTTTACTTTGTAAGAATGTGGAGTATGTGTTTTCTGGGTAATAATGCGGAGAATGCTGTTACTGGGTAAGAATGGGGAGTATGGGTTTACTGGGTAAGAATGGGGAGTATGGGTTTACTGGTTAAGCATGGGGAGTATGGGGTTACTGGGTAGGAATTTGGGGTTTTTGCTTACTGGGTAAGAATGGGGAGTTTGGGGTTACTGGGTTAGAATGGGGAGTGTGGGGTTACTGGGTAAGAATGGGGAGTATGGGGTTACTGGGTTAGAATGGGGATTGTGGGGTTACTGGGTAAGAATGGGGAGTATGGGGTTACTGGGTAAGATTGGGGAGTATGGGGTTACTGGGTAAGAATATGGAGTATGGGGTTACTGGGTAAGATTGGGGAGTATGGGGTTACTGGGTAAGAACGCGGAGTATGGGGTTACTGGGTAAGAATGGGGAGTACGGGGTTACTGGGTAAGTTTGTGGAGTGTGTTGTTACTGGGTAAGAATGGGCAGTATGGGGTTAATGGGTAAGAATGGGGAGTTTGTTGTTACTGGTTAAGAATGGGGAGTATGGGGTTACTGGGTAAGAATGGGGAGTATGGGGTTACTGGGTAAGAATGGGGAGAATGTGTTTACTTGGTAAGAATGGGGAGTATGGGGTTACTGGGTAAGAATGGGGATTATGGGGTTACTGGGTAAGAATGGGGATTATGGGGTTACTGGGTAAGAATGGGGATTATGGGGTTACTGGGTAAGAATGGGGAGTATGGGGTTACTGGGTAAGAATGGTGATTATGGTGTTACTGGGTAAGAATGGGGTGTATGGGGTTACTGGGTAAGAATGGGGTTTATGGGGTTACTGGGGAAGAATGGGAATTATGGTGTTACTGGGTAAGAATGGGGAGTATGGGGTTAGTGGGTAAGAATGGGGAGTGTGGGGTTACTGGGTAAGAATCGGGAGTATGGGGTTACTGGGTAAGATTGGGGAGTTTGGGGTTACTGGGTAAGTTTGTGGAGTTTGTTGTTACTGGGTAAGAATGGGCAGTATGGGGTTAATGGGTAAGAATGGGGAGTATGGGGTTACTGGGTAAGAATGGGGTGTGTGCTGTTACTGGGTAAGAATGGGGAGTATGGCGTTCCTGGGTAAGAATGGGGAGTATGGGGTTACTGGGTAAGAATGGGGAGTACGGAGTTACTGGGTAAGTTTGTGGAGTTTGTTGTTACTGGGTAAGAATGGGCAGTATGGGGTTACTGGGTAAGAATGGGGAGTATGGGGTTACTGGGTAAGAATGGGGAGTATGGGGTCACTCGGAAAGAATGGGGAGTATCGTGTTACTGGGTGAGAACGGGGAGTATGGGGTTAGTGGGTAAGAATGGGGAGTATGGGGTTACTGAGTAAGAATGGGGAGTATGGGGTCACTCGGTAAGAACGCCGACTGAGCCATTGAGACTTTGCAATTAATTTTGGCTCCTGACTAACATGAATATCACAACTTTGAACTGAACCAGAGTGGGCATCTGAGCTTCAGGATCCAAGGTGGAGTTTGGAAGGAATTCCTGCTGACAATTTACAGCCTTCTCAATATCCAGACAATGTGATGAAGGCATTGAAAGAGCAAACAGAACACTGAGATATCTTAAAGTGACCGTGCACCACAATTCCTAACCAATTCTCCACTTGTCACCCCATCTCGAACTCGCCAATCCTTCCTCATCGTCTCTAAAGGCAGAAGTGCCCCCGCCTTGTTGCGTTTCACTGCTCGGAGGGGTTTGCAGGCAGGGTGCAACAGCCTGAAGTGACCCTCGGCCTTTTTGTCTAACCTGAGGCACAAGAGCAAATCCCTAGTTTCTATATTTTCTACGTCACCAACGCCGGGCATCCCCAATGATGTGTCCAATCGATGGAGGAAGGAGGCACTGCTGGATCTGGTTCCGCGGCACGAGCGGGGACAATTGAATCAGTCGGAGAAAATTTGGGGAAGAGTGATCAGAGTATCGTTGGGTTTAGCTTGGCTTTGGAAAAGCACAAAGAGCAACCCAGGTTAAAATAATTAATTGGGGAGATCCAATTTCAGGTTGCCCATTGCGGGCAAAACCATAAGCGGAACGACAGACTACTTTCACAGAGGTGCATTTGAGGTACTTTCCCAGCAAGGTGAAAGTTAGGGCCAACAAATCCAGATCTCCCTGGATGATGACAGTGATAGAGTAAGACTGAGGCTGAAAGAAAGGGTTCTTATGACAAATGTCAGGTGGATAATACAAGTGACAGCCTGGCTGTGAAGAATTTTGGTCCCCTTATCTAAGGAAAGGTATACTGGCACTGGGGGCTGTCCAGAGAAGGTTCACTAGGTTGATCAAGGGTATGGAGGGGTTTTCTTATGAGGAGAGGTTGAGTAGTTTGGGCCTATACTCACTGGAGTTTAGAAGAATGAGAGGCAACCTTACTGAAACATATAAGATTCTTAGGGGGTTTGACTGGGTAGAAGTTGAAAGTTTGCTTCCCCTTGTGGGAGAGTCTAGGACCAGAGGGCATAATCTCAGAGTAAGGGGTCGCCCATTTAAGACAGAGATGAGGAGGAATTTCTTCTCTCAGAGGGTAGTGAATCTGTGGAATTCTTTACCGCAGAGGGCTATAGAAGCTGGGTCGTTCAGTATATTCAAGGCTGAGATAGACAGATTTTTAATCAGTAAGGGTTTCAAGGGTTATGGGGAAAAGGCAGGAAAGTGGAATTGAGGATTAACAGATCAGCCATGATCTCATCGAATGGCGGAGCAGAGTCGATTTGCTGAATGGCCTACTTCTGTTCCTACATTTTATGGTTGTCTCGTGGCTGAATAGAGGGGAAGTGAGGAAACAAATAGGAGAAGCAAAGAGAGAGTATGAGAAGAGGGTGGCAGCTAACATAAAAGGGAATCAAGCCATCTTATATAGGCATGTAAACAGCAAAAGGGTGGTGAAAGGAGTGAGGACGATTAGTAGCCAAGAAGAGGATTTATGCATTGAGGCTGAGGTACAAATGAATACTTTACATCTGTCTTGTCCAAGGAAGAAGATGCTGTACAAGTGGAAATGAAAGAGGAAGTTGTAGAAACACTAGATGGGCTAAAGATTGATAACAAGGACATGTGAGATCGGCTGTCCATCCTTAAAGTAGATATGTCACTGTATCTACTGCATCCAAGGTTATTGAAGGAAGTAAAGATGGGAATTGTGGAGACACTGGCCATAATCTCTCAATCATCCTTAGATACAGGGGTGGTACCAGAGGAATGAAAAGTTGCAAATATTACACCCTTATTCAAAAAATGGTTTCGGGATAAACCCAGCAACTATAGGCCAGTTATTAGGACACTGAAGGAGGCCATTCAGCCTATCGAAGGCTGGCTCTTTGCACACCAATCCAGTCAGTTCCATTCCTCCCCGCTCTATCTCAGTATCCCAGCAAGTTTATTTCCCTCGAGCGTCCATCCAATTTCCTTTTGAAATCATTCATCGTCTCCGCTTCCACCCCCCTCGTGGGCAGCGAGTTCCAGGTCCTCACCGCTCGCTGCATCAAAAAGTTCCTCCTCACATCTCCCCCCCGCCTACCCAAAACCTTAAATCTGTGTCCCTCCCCACAGTCCGTGTCCTGTCAGCCAATGGGAACAGCTTTTCTTCATCTACCCTATCCAAACCTGTCATCATCTTGTCCACCTCTAACAAATCCCACCCCCCCTTAATCTCCTTTGCCCCAAGGAGAACAACCCCAGCTTCTCCAACCCCCTAACCCCTGTCGCTAAAATCCCCTCATCCCTGGGACCATTCTGGTCAATCTCCTCCCGCACCCTCTCAAAGACTCTCACCTCCTTCCCAAAGTGCGGTGACCAGAACTGGACACAATGCTCTAGTTGTGGCCTAACCAGAGCTTTACAAAGGCTCAGCATAACTCCCCCAATTTTGTACTCAGTACCCTGTATTTATGAAGCCCAAGATCCCCGGGTGCTTCTCTCAACACGTCCTGCCTCTTTCAGAGGTCAAAGTACATGGACCCAGAGTCTTCTCTGTCCCTCCTCCCCGGGCGTAGCTCGGTGTGGAAATGTTAATTTTGTGAAGTGCTCGGTGATTCTTGCCTTGCAATTTTGCCCCCCTGCCTGTCCTGGGAAGTGGTCTTCAATTCTTGGAGGATTGGCATAGATCTGGATCATGAGGAGCAAGGCAGAGGGCTATCTGTACAACATCCTGATAAGGAGTAGTCGCTATGGACTCCAGGGTTGCTGTCCATAAAGTGTGCGTTGGCACTGTCAGAGGGAGGGCTCTGACCCCATTTAAGAATGAGAGACACAGAATCGAATCACGTTGACATTTTATTAAAACGTTTGCTTGCACATTAAACACTGCTCGAGTCGCGGCACCCCGCGACCGTCCGGGTTAGGCCTCAGGCCTGTCACAAGGCCGGAGGCCGCGATTGCCAGATATTTCAAAGCTGGATCTTACATCTCAACACTCAACCCACCCACAACCCCACCACCCCCCACCCCCCCAACCCCACCAACCCCCGCAGTACCCCAGGTTTCAGAGAAAGTAAACCCACACACCGCCCTTCTCCACAGAGGAGCTCAGAAACGATGGCAGTGGTGCAGGGGGTTCAAAGGTCAAAGTTCATCCCCACGGGGCTAAAGGCAGGCCCACACCGCAGGCCCGGAATCTTCCTCCGACACATTTCAGATTCGGGGGTTGGGGGGGGTCAAATAAAATAGACGCAGCAGGAGACGTGGAGACTTTTTTAAAAAAAAAAATAGTGGGGAGGTGGCGAAAACTTTGGGGTACGAGGTGTAATGGTGTCCAATTCTGGGCATCGCACTTTAGGGAGGATGTCAAGTTGTGCGGGAAGGGGAGGTGGAAGGGATTTACCAGAATGGGGCCAGGGATGAGGGGACTGTGGAGTTCATGTGGAGGGACTGGAGAAGCCGGGATTGTTCTCCTCAGAGTGGAGCAGGTTAAGGGGGAGATTTAATCGGGGCGTTCGACATCATGAGGGGGTTTGGACAGAGTAAATAAGGAGAAACTGTTTCCCAGTGGCAGGAGGGTCGGTAACCAGAGCGGACACAGGTCAAAGAGAATCGGTAAAAGGACCAGAGGGGGTGGGGGAGACACACTTGGGAATCATCTCTGCATCCACCTCCCGGGCCCCTTTAACCAAGAAGACGATGGAAAGCTACTGGCTCTCACATTCGATCTCCATCCCATGCCACACTAAGTCCGACCTTGTGCAAGCACAGCAAGTGTGTGGTGCCCCCTCCCCTAGACCTCACACCACCACCACAGCCCAATACCCTACTTTAATTGGAGGGTTGACCAACGACAAAGCTTGGGCTGAGCTGGGTTCAGGTGAGTGAGGCTCCCCGACACGACATAAGGGAGATACAAAGGCCCCGAATCGTTCATTCTCTTCATCACCCAGGGAAGGAAGGGACTCCTCACCCCCCACCCCCATCCTCCCCCTCCCCAACATCTCACCCCCTCACTCAATGGTTTATCACAAGGCTGTAACAATGGCCTGGACGAGACGATTTAATACAATCAGTATGGCCAACGCCAGCACCTCTTCATGCGCGAGCCGGGCTGTTAGACTGTGGAAGGCATCGCACACCACCCCACCACCCACCCTCTCACCGCCCTGTTCTCAAAGCCCTGCTCCAAGGGCAAGTATATCTCTTATGACACCCAGCTCGAGCATAACCCCGCCCCTCTTGACCCCACGACTCTCGCTAAATTACCACGCTACTTATCAGAAGTACTGGGCACGCAGGAATTTCGTCCAATTCCATATGGGGAAGATGGAAGTCATTGTCGTCAGCCTCCCACTCCAAATAGCACACCCTAGCTATCGACTCGATACCTCTCTCCCCAGCAACAGTTTAAGGCTAAACCTTTTTGTTTATTCATCGCATCGCTGGCCGGGCCCAGCATTTATTGCCCGTCCCTAATTGTCCCTTGAGAAGGTGGGGGTGAGCCGCCTTCTTGAGCCGCTGCAGTCCCTGTGGTGTAGGTACACCCACAGTGCTGTTAGGGAGGGAGTCACAGGATTTTGACCCAGCGACAGTGAAGGAACGGCCGATATATTTCCAAGTCAGGATGGTGAGTGACTTGTGGGGGGAACTTGCAGGTGGTGGTGTTCCCCATGTGTCTGCTGCCCTTGTCCTTCTAGGTGGTAGGGGTAGTGGGGTTGGAAGGTGCTGTCGAAGGAGCCTTGGTGAGTTGCTGCAGTGCATCTTGTAGATGGTACACACACTGCTGCTACTGTGCGTCGGTGGTGGAGGGAGTGAATGTTTGTGGATGGGGAGCCGATCAAGCGGGGCTGCTTTGTCCTAGATGGTGTCGAGCTTCTTGAGTGTTGTGGGGGCTGCACTCATCCAGGCAAGTGGTGGCATATTCAAGTCTGGAGGTAACTAAGTCGTGGATGAGGGATTCAGCAGCAGGTGAGCTGAGGTAGGGGTGGAATCGGGTGAGGAGGTAGATGGTGTCAGTGAGGGTAAGAGTAGGTGGGTGGAAAGTCATCTCTGGGGCAACTATTCTAGCACCCTCCTGGCTGGACTCCCACATTCTACCCTCTGCAAACTTAAGCCCATCCAAAACTCTGTTGCCCACCGCTACCCACCCCCCTCTATCCTGTGCCCTAAATCCCTCTTCCCCCTCAGCCCCTGTACTCACTGACCTACCCTGGCTCCCGGTTAAACCACACCATGACTTGAAACCTCTCACCTGTGTTTTCAAGTCCCTCCATGGCCTCACTCCCCAAACCCCCTCTCCCAGCCTCTGCAAACACCTCCAGCTCCACAACGCTCCGAGTTCTCAGCGCCCCCCTAATTCCAGCCTCTCGAACGTCACCAAATTCCCATCGCTCCACTGTTGGCGGCCGTGCCTTCAGCTGCCTGGAGGTGGGGGGGTGGGTATTAAGGTCTGGAATTCCCTCCCTAAACCTCTCCCGCTTTTCTCTCTCTCTCTCTCCGCCTTTAAGACAGTCCTTAAAAACAAACTCTTCAGCCGAGCTTTACCTGTCCCTAATGTCTCCCTCTCGTTATCTAAATTAGTTTTATAATTGGCCCTCAGGGCGTTTTACAGTATTAGAGGTGCTATATAAATGCAAGGCATTGTTACCAGCATCTGCTCAAGAAGGGACCTCCAAACAATTTTGAAGGGGAGAAGAGAGGGGACAACTCAGAGAAGCCCCAGACTCAGGGAGATCAAAGGACAATTATCTACAAAAATAAATTATTAGTGCCAAGCTTCTGGGGACAAGATGGCGGCTGCAATGGCCAAGCTGGTTCATCCCATGGTGTAGCCAATGGCGTGTGCCCCCTGACCATCACTGCCAGCCGCGCCTCTTCCATGCCAGGCACCACCCTAGTCTACCAGCGGAGGGCTTCGGATGGTCAATGTTGGCCCTGCCCTCTCCCCGAGCCGCGCCCCGCACATTGGGTGTCAGTCAGTGAGGGGCGGAGTCTATGCCAGCTTCAAGCGGAGATGTCTGAGGGTCCCAATCAAAACCTTTGTGCTTGGAGCCTAGAATCAATGGGAAAAAAACACATGAGGCAGGGTTCGGAGCACTCCCAGGGCAGGTAGAGAACAGGATTGAATACAGAGTGAAGATCCCTCTACACTGTCCCCAACAAACACTCCCAGGACAGGTACAGCACGGGGTTAGGTACAGAGTGAAGATCCCTCTACACTGTCCCCATCAAACACTCCCAGGACAGGTACAGCACGGGGTTAGATACAGAGAAAAGCTCCCTCTACACTGTCCCCATCAAACACTCCCAGGACAGGTACAGCACGGGGTTAGATACAGAGTAAATCTCCCTCTACACTGTTCCCTTCAAACATTCCCAGGACAGGTACATCACGGGGTTAGATACAGAGTAAAGCTCACTCTACACTGTCTCCATCAAACACTGGATGACTCTGACTGCACGTTAAAAAGAACTTAATTGGCTGTGAATGCCTAAGGGAAATCCTCAGGTTTTAAAAGGCGCTATAAGAATGCAGGGTTCTATTTCTCCCTCTCAGCGCTGAGGTAAATCTGATCACGGAGCGGAGGTTCACGTGGGGATTTGGAGACTGTCCACTGACCGAGGGTGCTCAGCGAAGACCTACCGGCTGTGGGCTGGAGTTCAGAGGTGGATATCTTGAACTTCATCTTCCAAATCCTCAACCTTTTCCTCTAGCACTGTGGAAGAATCAGATTATCATCAGTACGTCCCGCTCCTTACAAATATCTCAACTCGTATTTGGAACAGCCCATCAGCTTTCACTGGGGATGGCACACATCTCCAAATCCAAAGGTTGCGAGCCAGAGTATCAGTCCAAAGTCTTAAATACTACAATCTAAGTTAACAGTACAGTGACATTACTGAGGGGGTGCTGCACTGTTGGAGGGTCAGTACTGAGGGAGTGCTGCACTGTTGGAGGGTCAGTACGGAGTGTTTGCTGTACTGTCGGATCACTGCCCATCACAGTTCCTGCATTCACACACACAAACAGATCACTGTCCCTCACAGTTCCTGCACTCTCAAACACACAGATCACTGTCCCTCACAGTTCCTGCACTCACACACACAAAGATCACTGTCCCTCACAGTTCCTGCACTCACACACACAGATCAGTGCCCATCCACGAGGGAGGGCTGCACAATCGGAGGGTAAGTACTGAGGGAGTACTGCACTGTCCGAGGGTCAGTACTGAGGGAGTGCTGCACTGCCGTTGGGTCAGTACTGAGGGACTGCTGCACGGTCTGAGAGTCAGTACTGAGGGAGTGCTGCACTGTTTGAGGGTCAGTATTGAGGTAGTCCTGCACTGTCAGAGGGTCAGAACAGAGGGAGTGCTGCACTGTCGGAGGGTCAGTACTGAGAGAGTGCTCACACATATAGATCACTGCCCCTCACAGTTCCTGCACTCTCACACACACAGATCACTGCCCCTCACAGTTCCTGCACTCACACATACAGATCACTGCCGCTCACAGTTCCTGCACTCTCACACACACAGACCACTGCCCCTCACAGATCCTGCACTCACACACACAGATCACTGCCCCTCACAGTTCCTGCACTCACACACACACAGATCACTGCTGCTCACAGTTCCTGCACTCACACACACACAGATCACTGCCCCTCACAGATCCTGCACTCACACAAACAGTTCACTGTCCCTCCCCTGAGGGAGGGCTGCACAGTCGGTGGGTCAGTACTGAGGGAGTGCTGCACTCTCAGAAGGTCAGTACTGAAAGAGTCCTGCACTGTCAGAGGGTAAATACTGAGGGAGTGCTGCACTGTCGGTGGGTCAGTACTGAGGGAGCGCTGCACAGTCGGTGGGTCAGTACTGAGGGAGTGCTGCACTCTCAGAAGGTCAGTACTGAAAGAGTCCTGCACTGTCAGAGGGTAAATACTGAGGGAGTGCTGCACTGTCGGAGGGTCATTACTGAGGGAGTGCGGTACTGTCGGAGGGTCAGTACTGAGGGAGTGCTGCACTATTGGAGGGTCTGTACTGAGGGAGTGCTGTACTGTCGGAGGGTCAGTACTGCAGGAGTGCTGTACTGTCGGAGGGTCAGTACTGAGGGAGTGCTACATTGTTGGAGTGTCTGTACTGAGAGTGCTGAACTGTTGGAGGGTCAGTACTGAGGGAGTGATGTACTGTCGGAGGGTCAGTAATGAGAGAGTGCTGCACTGTTGGAGGGTCTGTACTGATGGAGTGCTGAACTGTCGGAGGGCCAGTAATGAGGGAGTGCTGCACTGTTGGAGGGTCAGTACTGAGGGAGTGCTGCACTGTCGGAGGGTCAGTACTGAGGGAGTGCTGCACTGTTGGAGGGTCAGTACTGAGGGAGTGCTGCACAGTCCGAACGTAAGCACTGAGGGAGTGCCGCACAGTCGGAGGGTCAGTACTGAGGGAGTGCTGCAATGTCAGAGGGTCAGTACTGAGGGAGTGCTGCACTGTTGGAGTGTCAGTAATGAAGGAGCGCTGCACTGTCGGAGGGTCAGTGCTGAGGGAGTGCTGCACTATTGGAGGGTCTGTACTGAGGGAGTGCTGTACTGTCGGAGGGTCAGTACTGCAGGAGTGCTGTACTGTCGGAGGGTCAGTACTGAGGGAGTGCTACGTTGTTGGAGTGTCTGTACTGAGAGTGCTGAACTGTTGGAGGGTCAGTACTGAGGGAGTGATGTACTGTCGGAGGGTCAGTAATGAGAGAGTGCTGCACTGTTGGAGGGTCTGTACTGATGGAGTGCTGAACTGTCGGAGGGCCAATAATGAGGGAGTGCTGCACTGTCGGAGGGTCAATACTGAGGGAGTGCTGAACTGTTGGAGGATCAGTACTGAGGGAGTGCAGTACTGTCGGAGGGTCAGTACTGAGGGAGTGCAGTACTGTCGGAGGGTCAGTACTGAGGGAGTGCTGCATTGTCGGAGGGTCAGTACTGAGGGAGTGCTACACTGTCAGAGGGTCAGTACTGAAGGAGTGCCGCACTGTCAGAGGGTCAGTACTGAAAGAGTGCTGCGCTGTCGGAGGGTCAGTACTGAGGGAGTGCTACACTGCCGGAGGGTCAGTACTGAGGGAGCGCTGCACTGTCGGAGGGTAAGTACTGAGGGAGTGTTGCACTGTCAGAAGGTCAGTGCTGAGGGGGTGCTGCACTGTCAGAGGGTCAGTACTGAGGGAGTGCTGCACTGTTGGAGGGTCCGTACTGAGGGAGTGCTGCACTGTTGGAGGGTCAGTACTGAAGGAGTGCTGCACTGTTGGAGGGTCAGTACAGAGTGTTTGCGGCACTGTCGGATCACTGCCCCTCACAGTTCCTGCACTCACAAACACAGATCAGTGCCCATCCACGAGGGAGGGCTGCACAATCGGAGGGTAAGTACTTAGGGAGTACTGCACTGTCCGAGGGTCAGTACTGATGGAGTGCTGCACTTCGTTGGGTCAGTACTGAGGGACTGCTGCACTGTCGGAGGGTCAGTACTGAGGGAGTGCTCACATATATAGATCACTGCCCCTCACAGTTCCTGCACTCTCACACACACAGATCACTGCCCCTCACAGTTCCTGCACTCTCACACACACAGATCACTGCCGCTCACAGTTCCTGCACTCTCACACACACAGACCACTGCCCTTAAAAATCCTGCACTCACAGACACACAGACCACTGCCCCTCACAGTTCCTGCACTCAAACACACAGATCACTGCCGCTCACAGTTCCTGCACTCACACACACACAGATCACTGCCCCTCACAGTTCCTGCACTCACACACACACACAGACCACTGCCCCTGACAGATCCTGCACTCACACAAACAGTTCACTGCCCCTCCCCTGAGGGAGGGCTGCACTGTCGGTGGGTCAGTACTGAGGGAGTGCTGCACTCTCAGAAGGTCAGTACTGAGGGAGTCCTGCACTGTCAGAGGGTAAGTACTGAGGGAATGCTGCACTGTCGGAGGGTCAGTACTGAGGGAGGGCGGTACTGTCGGAGGGTCAGTACTGAGGGAGTGATGCACTATTGGAGGGTCTGTACTGAGGGAGTGCTGTACTGTCGGAGGGTCAGTACTGCGGGAGTGCTGTACTGTCGGAGGGTCAGAACTGAGGGAGTGCTACATTGTTGGAGTGTCTGTACTGAGAGTGCTGTACTGTTGGAGGGTCAGTACTGAGGGAGTGATGTACTGTCGGAGGGTCAGTAATGAGAGAGTGCTGCACTGTTGGAGGGTCTGTACTGATGGAGTGCTGAACTGTCGGAGGGCCAGTAATGAGGGAGTGCTGCGCTGTCGGAGGGTCAGTACTGAGGGAGTGCTACACTGTCGGAGGGTCAGTACTGAGGGAGTGCTGCACAGCCGGAGGGTTAGCACTGAGCGAGTGCTGCACTGTTGGAGAGTCAGTACTGAGGGAGCGCTGCACTGTCAGAGGGTAAGTACTGAGGGAGTGCTGCACTGTTGGATTGTCAGTACTGAGGGAGCGCTGCACTGTCGGAGTACAAGTACTGAGGGAGTGCTGCACTGTCAGAAGGTCAGTGCTGAGGTGGTGCTGCACTGTCAGAGGGTCAGTACTGAGGGAGTGCTGCACTGTTGGAGGGTCAGTACTGAGGGAGTGCTGCACTGTTGGAGGGTCAGTACTGAGGGAGTGCTGCACTGTTTGAGGGTCAGTATTGAGGTAGTCCTGCACTGTCAGAGGGTCAGAACTGAGGGAGTGCTGCACTGTCGGAGGGTCAGTACTGAGGGAGTGCTCACACATATAGATCACTGCCCCTCACAGTTCCTGCACTCTCACAAACAGTTCACTGCCCCTCACAGATCCTGCACTCACACAAACAGTTCACTGCCCCTAACAGATCCTGCACTCACACAAACAGTTCACTGCCCCTCCCCTGAGGGAGGGCTGCACTGTCGGTGGGTCAGTACTGAGGAAGTGCTGCACTGTCAGAAGGTCAGTACTGAGGGAGTCCTGCACTGTCAGAGTGTCAGTACTGAGGGAATGCTGCACTGTCGGAGGGTCAGTACTGAGGGAGTGCTACATTGTTGGAGTGTCTGTACTGAGAATGCTGTACTGTTGGAGGGTCAGTACTGCGGGAGTGCTGTACTGTCGGAGGGTCAGTACTGAGGGAGTGCTACATTGTTGGATTGTCTGTACTGAGAGTGCTGTACTGTTGGAGGGTCAGTACTGAGGGAGTGATGTACTGTCGGAGGGACAGTAATGAGAGAGTGCTGCACTGTTGGAGGGTCTGTACTGATGGAGTGCTGAACTGTCGGAGGGCCAGTAATGAGGGAGTGCTGCACTGTCGGAGGGTCAATACTGAGGGAGTGCTGAACTGGTGGAGGATCAGTACAGAGAGAGTGCAGTACTGTCGGAGGGTCAGTACTGAGGGAGTGCTGCATTGTCGGAGGGTCAGTACTGAGGGAGTGCTACACTGTTGGAGTGTCAGTACTGAGGGAGTGCTGCACTGTCGGCGGGTCAGTACTGAGGGAGTGCTGCACTGTCAGAGGGTCAATACTGAGGGAGTGCTGCACTGTTGGAAGGTCAGTACTGAGGGAGTGCTGCACAGTCCGAGCGTAAGCACTGAGGGAGTGCCGCACTGTCGGAGGGTCAGTACTGAGGGACTGCTGCACTGTTGGAGTGTCAGTAAAGAGGGAGCGCTGCACTGTCGGAGGGTCAGTGCTGCGGGAGTGCTGCACTGTCAGAATGTCAGTGCTGAGGGGGTGCTGCACTGTCAAAGGGTCAGTATTGAGGCAGTGCTACACTGTTGGAGGGTCAGTACTGAGGGAGTGCTGCACAGTCGGAGGGTCAGTACTGAGGGAGTGCGGCACCGTCGGAGGGTCAGTACTGAGGGAGTGCTGCACTATTGGAGGGTCTGTATTGAGGGAGTGCTACATTGTTGGAGTGTCTGTACTGAGAGTGCTGTACTGTTGGAGGGTCAGTACAGAGGGAGTGTTGCACTGTCGGAGGGTCAGTACTGAGGGAGTGCTACACTGTTGGAGTGTCAGTACTGAGGGAGTGCTGCACTGTCGGAGGGTCAGTACTGAGGGAGTGCTGCACAGTCCGAGCGTAAGCACTGAGGGAGTGCCGCACTGTCGGAGGGTCAGTACTGAGGGAGTGCTGCACTGTTGGAGTGTCAGTAAAGAGGGAGCGCTGCACTGTCGGAGGGTCACTGCTGCGGGAGTGCTGCACTGTCAGAATGTCAGTGCTGAGGGGGTGCTGCACTGTCAAAGGGTCAGTATTGAGGCAGTGCTACACTGTCGGAGGGTCAGTACTGAGGGAGTGCTGCTCTGTCGGAGGGTCAGTACTGAGGGAGTGCTGCACAGTCGGAGGGTCAGTACTGAGGGAGTGAGGCACCGTCGGAGGGTCAGTACTGAGGGAGTGCTACATTGTTGGAGTGTCTGTACTGAGAGTGCTGTACTGTTGGAGGGTCAGTACAGAGGGAGTGCTGTACTGTTGGAGGGTCAGTACTGAGGGAGTGCTGCACTGTTGGAGGGTCTGTACTGATGGAGTGCTGCACTGTCGGAGGGTCAGTACTGAGGGAGTGCTGCACTGTCGGAGGGTCAGTAATGAGGGAGTGCTACACTGTCGGAGGGTCAGTACTGAGGGAGTGCTGCACTGTCGGAGGGTCAGTACTGAGGGAGTGCTGCACTGTTGGAGGGTCAGTACTGAGGGAGTGCTGCACTGTCGGAGGGTCAGTACTGAGGGAGTGCTGCACTGTTGGAGGGTCAGTACTGAGGGAGTGCTGCACAGTCCGAACGTAAGCACTGAGGGAGTGCTGCACAGTCGGAGCGTCAGTACTGAGGGAGTGCTGCAATGTCAGAGGGTCAGTACTGAGGGAGTGCTGCACTGTTGGAGTGTCAGTAATGAAGGAGCGCTGCACTGTCGGAGTGTCAGTGCTGAGGGAGTGCTGCACTGTCAGAATGTCAGTGCTGAGGGGGTGCTGCACTGTCAAAGGGTCAGTATTGAGGCAGTGCTGCACTGTCAGAGGGTCAGTACTGAACGAGTTCTGCACTGTCAGAGTGTCAGTACTGAGGGAGCACTGCACTGTCAGAGGGTCAATGCTGAGGGGTTGCTGCACTGTCAGATGGTCAGTACTGAGGGAGTGCGGCACCGTCGGAGGGTCAGTACTGAGGGAGTGCTGCACTGTCAGAGGGTCAGTACTGAGGGAGTGCTGCACTGTTGGAGGGTCAGTACTGAGGGAGTGCTGCACAGTCCGAGCGTAAGCACTGAGGGAGTGCCGCACTGTCGGCGGGTCAGTACTGAGGGACTGCTGCACTGTTGGAGTGTCAGTAAAGAGGGAGCGCTGCACTGTCGGAGGGTCAGTGCTGCGGGAGTGCTGCACTGTCTGAATGTCAGTGCTGAGGGGGTGCTGCACTGTCAAAGGGTCAGTATTGAGGCAGTGCTACACTGTCGGAGGGTCAGTACTGAAGGAGTGCTGCTCTGTCGGAGGGTCAGTACTGAGGGAGTGCTGCACAGTCGGAGGGTCAGTACTGAGGGAGTGCGGCACCGTCGGAGGGTCAGTACTGAGGGAGTGCTGCACTATTGGAGGGTCTGTATTGAGGGAGTGCTGTACTGTCGGAGGGTCAGTACTGAGGGAGTGCTACATTGTTGGAGTGTCTGTACTGAGAGTGCTGTACTGTTGGAGGGTCAGTACAGAGGGAGTGCTACACTGTCGGAGGGTCAGTACTGAGGGAGTGCTACACTGTTGGAGTGTCAGTACTGAGGGAGTGCTGCACTGTCGGAGGGTCAGTACTGAGGGAGTCCTGCACTGTCAGAGGGTCAGTACTGAGGGAGTGCTGCACTGTTGGAAGGTCAGTACTGAGGGAGTGCTGCACAGTCCGAGCGTAAGCACTGAGGGAGTGCCGCACTGTCAGAGGGTCAGTACTGAGGGAGTGCTGCACTGTTGGAGTGTCAGTAAAGAGGGAGCGCTGCACTGTCGGAGGGTCACTGCTGCGGGAGTGCTGCACTGTCAGAATGTCAGTGCTGAGGGGGTGCTGCACTGTCAAAGGGTCAGTATTGAGGCAGTGCTACACTGTCGGAGGGTCAGTACTGAGGGAGTGCTGTACTGTCGGAGGGTCAGTACTGAGGGAGTGCTGCACTGTTGGAGGGTCTGTACTGATGGAGTGCTGCACTGTCGGAGGGTCAGTACTGAGGGAGTCCTGCACTGTCGGAGGGTCAGTAATGAGGGAGTGCTACACTGTTGGAGGGTCAGTACTGAGGGAGTGCTGCACTGTCGGAGGGTCAGTACTGAGGGAGTGCTGCACTGTCGGAGGGTCAGTACTGAGGGAGTGCTGCACTGTTGGAGGGTCAGTACTGAGGGAGTGCTGCGCTGTCCGAGGGTCAGTACTGAGGGAGTGCTGCACTGTCAGAGGCTCAGTAGTGAGGGAGCGCTGCACTGTCAGAGGGTCAGTACTGAGGGAGTGCTGCACTGTGGGTGGGTCAGTACTGAGGGAGTGCTGCACTGTCAGAGGTCATTATTGAGGGAGTGCTGCACTGTTGGAAGGTGAGTACTGAGGGAGTGGTGCACTTTCGGAGGGTAAGCACTGAGGGAGTGCTGCACTGTCAGAATGTCAGTACTGAGGTAGTGCTGCACTGTCGGAGGGTCAGTACTGAGGGAGGGCTGCACTGTCGGAATGTCAGTACTGAGGGATTCCTGCACTGTTGGAGGGTCAGTACAGACGGAGTGCTGCACTGTCGGATGGTCAGTACTGAGTGAGTGCTGCACTGACGGAGGGACAGTAATGAGGGAGTGCCGCACTGTCAGAGGGTCAGTACTCATGGAGTGCTGCACTGTCAAAGGGTCAGTACTGAGGGATTGCTGCACTGTTGGAGGGTCAGTACTGAGGGAGTGCTACACTGTTGGAGGGTCAGTACTGAGGAAGTGCTGCACTGTCAGAGGGTCAGTACAGAGGGAGTGCAGCACAGTCAGAAGGTCAGTGTTGAGGGGGTGCTGCACTGTCAGAGGGTCAGTGCTGAGGGGTTGCTGCACTGTCAGATGGTCAGTACTGAGGGAGTGCTGCACAGTCGGAGGGTCAGTACTGAGGGAGTGCTGCGCTGTCGGAGGGTCAGTACTGAGGGAGTGCTGCAGTGTCAGAGGCTCAGCACTGAGGGAGTGCTGCAGCGTCAGAGGGTCAGTACTGAGGGAGTGCTGCACTGTTGGAGTGATACGGTTAGGCATTTCTTTATCCGTCAATCTTTTTAACCAGAAACAGATAATTTGCCATTATCACATTGCCGGTTATTTGGGATCTTGCTGTGTGAAAATTGGTGGCTAAGTTCCTCCTTTACCAAATCGACTCCTCTTCATCCAACTACCTCAATAACTGGGAAACTGTTTTGGAGGGACGTGGGATTAGTGAGGTACTGTAGTAGGTAAACACTTTATCTCGTGACTGACCTCAAGTTTCTGATCATCAGTTGTGAGGGTGTAGCGAGGGCGCAGTGAGGGGCTATTTGGCTGTGGAAGTGGCGCGGTTCAGCTTACCGTGCTGCCCGTTCGTGCTAGGTTCACAGATCACAGTCCGTCACAGTTCCTGCAATCATACACACACAGATCTCTGCCCCTCACAGTTCTGGCACTCACACACACACAGATCACTGTCCCTCACAGTTCCTGCACTCACAAACACAGATCACTGTCCCTCACAGTTCCTGCACTCACACACACACAGATCACTGTCCCTCACAGTTCCTGCACTCACACACACACAGATCACTGCCCCTCACAGTTTCTGCACTCACACACAGACAGATCACTGCCCCTCACACTTCCTGCATTCTCAAACGCACAGATCACTGCCCCTCACAGTTCCTGCACTCAAACACACAGATCACTGCCCCTCAGTGCCAGCATTCACACACACAGATCACTGCCCCTCACAGTTCCTGCACTCTCACACACACAGATCACTGCTCCTCACAGTTCCTGCACTCACACACACAGATCACTGCCCCTCACAGTTCCTGCAGACACAATCACACACAGATCACTGATCCTCACAGTTTCTGCACTCACTCACACACAGATCACTGCCCCTCACAGTTTGTGCATTCACACACACACAGATCACTGCCCCTCACAGTTCCTGCAGACATAATCACACACAGATCACTGCTCCTCACAGTTTCTGCACTCACTCACACACAGATCACTGCCCCTCACAGATTCTGCAACTCACACAAACACAGATCACTGTCCCTCACAGTTCCTGCACTCACACACACACAGATCACTGCCCCTCACAGTTCCTGAACTCACACACACAGATCACTGCCCCTCACAGTTCCTGAACTCACACACACAGATCACTGCCCCTCACAGTTCCAGCACTCACACACACACAGATCACTGTCTCCTCACATTTCCTGCACTCACACACACACAGATCACTGCCCCTCACAGTTCCTGCACTCACAGACACAGATCATTGCCCCTCCCCTGAGGGAGGGTTGCATTGTCGGATGGTCAGTACTGAGGGAGTGCTGCACTGTCCGAGGGGAAGTACTGAGGGAGTGCAGCACTGTCGGTGGGTCATTACTGAGGGAGTGCTGCACTGTCACAGGGTCAGTTCTGAGGGATTCCTGCACTGTCAGAGGGTCAGTACTGAGGGAGTGCTGCACTGTCGGAGGGTCAGTACTGAGGGAGTGCTGCACTGTCGGAGGGTCAGTACTGAGGGAGTGCTGCACTGTCGGAGGGTCAGTACTGAGGGAGTGCTTCACTGTCGGAGGGTCAGTACTGAGGGAGTGCTGTACCTTCGGAGGGTCAGTACTGAGGAAGTGCTGCAATGTCGGAGGGTCAATACTGAGGGAGTGCTGCACTGTTGAAGTGTCAGTACTGAGGGAGTGCTGCACTATTGGAGGGTCAGTACTGAGGGAGTGCTGCACTGTCGGAGGGCCAGTACTGAGGGAGTGCTGCAGTGTCAGAGGCTCAGCACTGAGGGAGTGCTGCAGCATCAGAGGGTCAGTACTGAGGGAGTGCTGCACTGTTGGAGTGATACGGTTAGGCATTTCTTTATCCGTCAATCTTTTTAACCAGAAACAGATAATTTGCCATTATCACATTGCCGGTTATTTGGGATCTTGCTGTGTGAAAATTGGTGGCTAAGTTCCTCCTTTACCAAATCGACTCCTCTTCATCCAACTACCTCAATAACTGGGAAACTGTTTTGGAGGGACGTGGGATCAGTGAGGTACTGTAGTAGGTAAACACTTTATCTCGTGACTGACCTCAAGTTTCTGATCATCAGTTGTGAGGGTGTAGCGAGGGCGCAGTGAGGGGCTATTTGGCTGTGGAAGTGGCGCGGTTCAGCTTACCGTGCTGCCCGTTCGTGCTAGGTTCACAGATCACAGTCCGTCACAGTTCCTGCAATCATACACACACAGATCTCTGCCCCTCACAGTTCTGGCACTCACACACACAGATCACTGTCCCTCACAGTTCCTGCACTCACACAAACACAGATCACTGTCCCTCACAGTTCCTGCACTCACACACACACAGATCACTGTCCCTCACAGTTCCTGCACTCACACACACACAGATCACTGCCCCTCACAGTTCCTGCACTCACTCACAGACAGATCACTGCCCCTCACACTTCCTGCATTCTCAAACACACAGATCACTGCCCCTCACAGTTCCTGCACTCAAACACACAGATCACTGCCCCTCAGTTCCAGCACTCACACACACAGATCACTGCCCCTCACAGTTCCTGCACTCACACAAACACAGATCACTGTCCCTCACAGTTCCTGCACTCACACACACACAGATCACTGTCCCTCACAGTTCCTGCACTCACACACACACAGATCACTGTCCCTCACAGTTCCAGCACTCACACACACACAGATCACTGCCCCTCACAGTTCCTGCACTCACACAAACACAGATCACTGTCCCTCACAGTTCCTGCACTCACACAAACACAGATCACTGTCCCTCACAGTTCCTGCACTCACACACACACAGATCACTGTCCCTCACAGTTCCAGCACTCACACACACACAGATCACTGCCCCTCACAGTTCCTGCACTCACACAAACACAGATCACTGTCCCTCACAGTTCCTGCACTCACACACATACAGATCACTGTCCCTCACAGTTCCTGCACTCACACACACACAGATCACTGCCCCTCACATTTCCTGCACTCAAACAAACACAGATCACTGCCCCTCACAGTTCCTGCACTCACACACAGACAGATCACTGCCCCTCACACTTCCTGCATTCTCAAACACACAGATCACTGCCCCTCACAGTTCCTGCACTCAAACACACAGATCACTGCCCCACACAGTTCCTGCACTCACACACACAGATCACTGCCCCTCACAGTTCCTGCACTCTCACACAGACAGATCACTGCTCCTCACAGTTCCTGCACTCACACACAAGGACCACTGCCCCTCACAGTTCCTGCACACACACTTACACACAGATCACTGCTCCTCACAGTTTCTGCACTCACTCTCACACAGATCACTGCCCCTCACAGTTCCTGCACTCACACACACAGATCACTGCCCCTCACAGTTCCTGAACTCACACACACAGATCACTGCCCCTCACAGTTCCTGAACTCACACACACAGATCACTGCCCCTCACAGTTCCTGCACTCACACACAGATCACTGCCCCTCACAGTTCCTGAACTCACACACACAGATCACTGCCCCTCACAGTTCCTGAACTCACACACAGATCACTGCCCCTCACAGTTCCTGCACTCACACACACACAGATCACTGTCCCCTCACATTTCCAGCACTCAGACACACACAGATCACTGCCCCTCACAGTTCCTACACTCTCACACACACAGATCACTGCCCCTCACAGTTCCTGCACTCACACACACAGATCACTGCCCCTCACAGTTCCTCCACTCACACACACTCAGATCACTACCCCTCACAGTTCCTGCACTCACACACACACAGATCACTGCCCCTCACAGTCCCTGCACTCACACGCACACAGATCACTGCCCCTCACAGTTCCTACTCTCACACACACACAGATCACTGCCCCTCACAGTTCCTGCACTCACAGACACACAGAGCACTGCCCCTCACAGTTCCTGCACTCACACACACACAGATCACTGCCCCTCACAGTTCCTGCACTCACACACACACAGATCACTGCCCCTCACAGTTCCTGCACTCTCACACACACAGATCACTGCCCCTCACAGTTCCTGCACTCACACACAAACAGATCACTGCCCCTCACAGTTCCTGCACTCACACACACAGATCACTGCCGCTCACAGTTCCCGCACTCTCACACACACAGATCACTGCCCCTCACAGATCCTGCACTCTCACACAAACAGATCACTGCCCCTCACAGTTCCTGCACTCACACACACACAGATCACTGCCCCTCACAGTCCCTGCACTCACACACACAGATCACTGCCGCTCACAGTTCCTGCACACACACAAACACAGATCACTGCCCCTCACAGGTACTGCACTCACACACACACAGATCACAGCCCCTCACAGTTCCTGCACTAACAAACACACAGATCACTGTCCCTCACATTTCCTGCACTCACAGACACACAGATCACTGCCACTCACAATTCCTGCTCTCACACACACACAGATCACTGTCCCTCACATTTCCTGCACTCTCATACACACAGATCACTGCCGCTCACAGTTCCTGCACTCACACACACAAAGATCACTGTCCCTCACATTTCCTGCACTCTCACACACACAGATCACTGCCGCTCACATTTCCTGCACTCTCAAACACACAGACCCCTGCCCCTCACATTTCCTTAACTCTCACACACACAGATCACTGCCCCTCACAGTTCCTGCACTCTCACAAACACAGATCACTGCCCCTCACAGTTCCTGCACTCTCACACACACAGACCACTGCCCCTCACAGTTCCTGCACACAAACACACACAGATCACTGCTCCTCCCATGAGGGAAGGCTGCACTGTCAGAGGGTCAGTACTGAGGGAGAGTTGCACTGTCGGAGGGTCAGTACTGAGGGAGTGCTGCACTGTTGGAGGGTCAGTACTGAGGGAGTGCTGCACTGTCAGAGGTGCAGTACAGAGGGAGTCCTGCACTGTCAGAGGGTCAGTACTGAGGGAGTGCTGCACTGTCGGATGCTCAGTACTGACGGAGTGCTGCACTGTTGGAGGTTAAGTACTGAGGGAGTGCTGTACTGTCGGAGGGTCAGTACTGATGGAGTGCTGCACTGTTGGAGTCTCTGTACTGAGGGAGTGCTGTGCTGTCGGAGGGTCAGTATTGAGGGAGTGCTGCACTGTCAGAAGGTCAGTGCTGAGGGGGTGCTGCACAGTCAGAGGGTCAGTACTGAGGGAGTGCTGCACTGTCGGACGGTCAGTGCTGAGGTGTTGCTGCACTGTCAGTGGATCAGTACTGAGGGAGTGCTGCACTGTCGGATGCTCAGTACTAACGGAGTGCTGCACTGTTGGAGGTTAAGTACTGAGGGAGTGCTGTACTGTCGGAGGGTCAGTACTGATGGAGTGCTGCACTGTTGGAGTCTCTGTACTGAGGGAGTGCTGTGCTGTCGGAGGGTCAGTACTGAGGGAGTGCTGCACTGTCAGAAGGTCAGTGCTGAGGGGGTGCTGCACAGTCAGTGGGTCAGTACTGAGGGAGTGCTGCACCGTCGGAGGGTCAGTACTGAGGGAGTGCTGCACTGTCTGTGGGTCAGTACTGAGGGGTTGCTGCACTGTCAGTGGGTCAGTACTGAGGGAGCGCTGCACTGTCGGAGGGTCAGTACTGAGGGAGTGCTGCACTGTCGGAGGGTCAGTACTGAGGGAGTGCCAAACTGTCAGAGGGTCAGTACTGAGGGAGTGCCGCACTATTGGAGGGTCAGTACTGAGGGTGGGCTGCACTGTCGGATCACTGCCCCTCACAGTTCCTGTACTCTCACACACACAGATCACTGACCTTCACTGTTCCTGCACTCACATACACATATCACTGGCCCTCCCCTGAGGGAGGGCTGCACTGTCAGAGGATCAGTACTGAGGGAGTGCTGCACTGTCGGAGGGTCAGTACTGAGGGAGTGCTGCACTGTCGGAGGGTCAGTACTGAGGGAGTGCTGCACTGTCGGAGGGTCAGTACTGAGGGAGTGCTGCACTGTCGGAGGGTCAGTACTGAGGGAGTGCTGCACTGTCGGAGGGTCACTACTGAGGGAGTGTTGCACTGTCTGAGGATCAGTCCTGAGGGAGTGCTGCACTGTCGGAGGGTCAGTACTGAGGGAGTGCTGCACTGTCGGAGGGTCAGTACTGAGTGAGTGCCACACTATCAGAGGGTCAGTACTGAGGGAGTGCTGCACTGTCGGAAGATGAGTACTGAGGGAGAGGTGCACTGTTGGATGGTCATTACTTAGGAGGTGCTGCACTGTGGGAGGTTCAGTACTGAGGGTGTGCTGCACTGTCGGATCACTGCCCCTCACAGTTCCAGCACTCACACACACACAGATCACTGCCCCTCACAGTTCCTGTACTCTCACATCCACAGATCACTGCCCCTCACAGTTCCTGCACTCACACACACACAGATCACTGTCCCTCACAGTTCCTGTACTCTCACACACACAAATCACTGCCCCTCACTGTTCCTGCACTCCCACACAGACAGATCACAGCCCCTCACAAATCCTGCACTCACACACACACAGATCACTGCCCCGCACAGTTCCTGCACTCACACACACACAGATCACTGCCCCTCACAGTTCCAGCACTCACACACACACAGATCACTGTACCTCACAGTTCCTGCACACTCACACACACAGATCACTGCCGCTCACAGTTCCTGCACTCACACGCACACAGATCACTGCCCCTCACAGTTCCTGTACTCTCACACACACAGATCACTGCCCCACACAGTTCCTGCACTCACACACACACAGATCACTGTCCCTCACAGTTCCTGCACACTCACACACACAGATCACTGCCCATCACAGTTCCTGCACTCACACACACACAGATCACTGCCCCTCACAGTTCCTGCACTCACACACACACAGATCAGTTCCCCTCACAGTTCCTGCACTCTCACACACACATATCACTGCAACTCACATTTCCTGCACTCACAGACACACAGATCACTGCCACTCACAGTTCCTTCACTCACACACACACAGATCACCTTCCCTCACATTTCCTGCACTCTCACACACACAGATCACTGCCGCTCACATTTCCTGCACTCTCAAACACACAGACCCCTGCCCCTCACAGTTCCTTAACTCTCACACACACAGATCACTGCCACTCACAGTTCCTGCAGTCTCACACACACAGACCACTGCCCCTCAGGGTTGCTGCACTCTCACACACACTGATCACTGTCCCCTCAGGGTTGCTGCACTCTCACACACACAGATCACTGCCCCTCACAGTTCATCCACTCTCACAGACACAGACCACTGCCCCTCACAGTTCCTGCACTCTCACACACACAGATCACTGCCCCTCACAGTTCCTGCACTGTCACACACACAGATCACTGCCGCTCACAGTTCCTGCACTCTCATACACACAGATCACTGCCCCCTACAGTTCCTGCACTCACACACACACAGATCACTGCCCCCTACAGTTCCTGCACTCACACACACACAGATCACTGCCCCTCACAGTTCCTGCACTGTCACACACACAGATCACTGCCCCTCACCGTTCCTGCACTCTCATACACACAGATCACTGCCCCCTACAGTTCCTGCACTCTAACACACATAGATCGCTGCCCCTCACAGTTCCTGCTCTCTCACACACACAGATCACTGCAACTCATAATTTCTGCACTCACACACACAGATCACTGCCCCTCACTGTTCCTGCACTCTCACACACACAGATCACTGCCCCTCACAGTTTCTGCACTCACACACACACACATCAATGCCCCTCACAGTTCCTGCACTCACACACAGACAGATCACTGCCCCTCACAGTTCCTGCACTCACACACACACAGATCACTGCCCCTCACAGTTTCTGCACTCACACACACACAGATCACTTCCCCTCACATTTCCTGCACTCACACACACACAGATCACTGCCCCTCACAGTTTCTGCACTCACTCACACACAGATCACTGCCCCTCACAGTTTCTGCACTCACACTCACACACAGATCACTGCCCCTCACAGTTCCTGCACTCACACACACACAGATCACTGCCCCTCACAGTTCCTGCACTCACACACACACAGATCACTGTCCCTCACAGATCCTGCACTCACACACACACAGATCACTGCCCCTCACAGTTCCTGAACTCACACTTACACAGATCACTGCCCCTCACAGTTCCGGCACTCACACACACACAGATCACTGCCCCACACAGTTCCTGCACTCACACACACACAGATCACTGCCCCTCACAGTTCCTGCACTCACACACACACACAGATCACTGCCCCACACAGTTCCTGCACTCACATACACACAGATCTCTGCCCCTCACAGTTTCTGCACTCACACACACACACAGATCACTGCCCCTCACAGTTCCAGCACTCACACACACAGATCACTGCCCCTCACAGTTCCTGAACTCACACACACAGATCACTGCCCCTCACAGTTCCTGAACTCACACACACAGATCACTGCCCCTCACAGTTCCTGCATTCACACATGCACAGATCACTGCCCCTCACAGTTCCTGCTCTCACACACACACACACCACATAGACCACTGCCGCCCTCCAGTGGCATAGGCAGAAACTGCACGCCGTGTTGCCTGTTCTCAGTTGCGCAAACGCACAATCTTCCAGACTTCTGTGTACGAATGTTCACGAATGTGCACAGGTTTATGTGCATCTGTAGAAAGGGGTAAAGATATATTTTTGTGTGTTTCTGTGTGTATGTTTCTCTGTGTCTGTGTTTTTTTGTGCCTGTGTGTGTGTGCCTGTAACTTTGTGTGTGTGTGTTCTCTGTGCACCTTTGTTTGTGTGTCTGTGTGTATGTGAGTGTGTGTGTGAGTTTTTTTGTGTGTATGCATGTCCGTGTCTGTTTGTCCCTGTGCATTTGTTTTTGTATGTTAGTGTGTCTGCCTGTTTGTGGGTGTATGTTTGAATGTGTCAGTGTGTGTGAGTGTGTACGTGTGTTTCTGTTTATTTCAGTGTATGTGCATGTGTTTTTGTGTTTGTGAGTTTGTGTGCCTGTCTGTATGCCAGTGCGTCTGTGTCTGTGTCTCTGTGTGCATGTGACTGTTTATGTGTATGTGAATGCATGTGTGTCTGTGTTTGAGTGTGTGTGTCTGTGTGCTTGTTTGTGTGTCTGTGTGTGTTTATGTGTATCTGTTTTTTGTCTGTGTGATCCTGTGTATTTGTGTGTGTCTGTGTGTGTTTATGTACACGATTAAGTGTGTGTGGGTGTGACCAACAAATAGCGTCCCTCTCCTGGGGCTTCCCCAGTGCCATCTCACCTGTGTTGGCGGAGTCGGGAGTGGAGTGTGTGACAGGGAAGCTGAAGGATCTCCTGAGAGTGGGAGTTGGGCTGTCCAAGCTGATACTCTTGGTGCGCTTCCGACACTCCATCACCAACAGGCTCTTACACTGCTTGTGGCAACTGATCCCACAGGCTGTAGAGGAAACAGGCCGAGATAGATGGTCAGACACTGGGAGGGGAGTCTGGTAACACAGACAGGCAGATAGACAGAGTGAGAGAGAGATAGAAAGAGAGAGAGAGAAACAGAGAGAGACACAGAGAGAGAGAGAGGCAGAGAGAGAGAAAGAGAGACCGAGACTGAGAGAAACAGAGAGAGAGAGAGATGGGCAGACAGGGAGAGAGATACAGAGACAGAGGGAGGGGGAGAAAAATATAGAGAGACAGAGAGAGAGAGACATAGGGAGACACAGACAGGTGCACAGACACACACACAGACAGATACACCGACAGATACACAGACACACAGGCCCGCACACAGACAGATATACAGAGACACGTAGAGACACACAGACACACACACAGATGGTTACACAGACACACACAGATACACAGAGACACACACACATAGAGACAGAAAGACACATACACAGACACACACACATACTCAGAAACAGATACACAGAACTGCACACATAAACACACAGACACAGACACTGTGTCTCATTGAGACACAGACACAAATGCACACACATCACCCCCACCCCCTAGGCGATTTAGTCACACTAATGTTCCAGACTTCAATTGCAGTTTTGCCTTTGACCTCAAGGCCAGCAGGCAAGTTAAGAACGATCCCAATGGGATCCACTCCTGTACCCCGGGCTGTGGGAATGAAGCGAGGAGTGTGACACTGAATATACACAGATAACCCATTGGGATTGGATTCCTAATCCACCGAACCTCATTCCCATCTTCTGGAAAATGATAGGGAGTCTGGCCCAGCGGGAGAGAGACAGAGAGAGAGAAAGAGACAGAGAAAGAGACAGAGAGACAGAGAAAGGGTGGAGGGGTTGATGTTAGTCTCCTCCATCATTCCAAACACCTCCCCTTCTTCTTCCTCATCCCTCACTCCGTCCCTTCAACTCACATGTTCCCCTCCTCCTCTTCCCCACCCCACCCCACCCCCGGGTCGACTATTCCCTTCTGCCATTCCGGACACCCTCCGAGCACCTGGTTCCAGTACTGCCCATTTTTTCTCTCTCTCTCTCTCTCTCTCTCTCTCCCCCTCTCTGCATCCCCCTCCCCTATTCGGTTGGCCCGGTTGGCAGATCCCTACCCACGAGAGTCCGAGACCGGACCTGGTGGGGGCTGGGGGCTGGGGGCTTGTGAGGCGCCGCCTTGGGGGTGGCGTGGGTGGGCTGGTTGGTTGGGTGGGGGTGGGGCCAGGGCGCCGGATTACCTGCGCGACCCCATCAAGCTCGCCAACGGGGCCCAAACGGCCAAGGGATGGCACAGGCCTCGGCAGGGCGACCTCCGACCCTCCTCTCGGGTCAAAGGGCGCGAGCACCATCTTGGACACGTGCTGAGGTCAAAGAGAAGCAACCATGACAAACTTTTTACAAAGGGGCCAATATTACCCCGGTTAGACCACACCTGGAGCCGCTCTGGGCACCACACCCTAGGAAGGATATAGTGACCATGGGGGGAGCGCAGTGTCGATTTACCAGGACGATACCTGGACTCCAAAGGGTTAAATTACGAGGCGAGGTGACACAAACTGGGGTCGTATTCCCTGGAATTTAGAAAGTTAAGGGGGGGGGGGGGTGGATTTGATTGAAGTTTTCAAGATATGAAGGGGGAGCAGATAGGGTGGAGAGAGAGAGAAACTATTGCCGCTGGTTGGGGGAGGCCAGAACGAGGGTGGGTGGCGGGGGGGAGTGGTGGGGGAAGAGTCTAAAAATGAGAGGCAGACCTTTCAGGAGTGAGATTAGGAACCACTCCCACACACACAAAGGGTGGGAGAAGGTTGGAAACTCTCCCCCTGCAAACGGCGATCGATGCTGGACCGATTGTTAACTTTAAATCCGAGGTTGATAGATCTTTGTTAACCAGAGGGATTAAGAGATATGGAGCCAGGCCACAGGTCGATGATCTCATTGAACGGCGGAACAGGCTGGAGGGGCCGAGTGGCCTCCTCCTGTTTCGATGGTCTTCAGACGAGGGGGCTGCCCAGCCACCGGGGGGTGGGGTGCGGGGGTGGGTGGTGGGGGTGGGGGACACATGCACACTTACCTCGACACTTGTATCCTTGTTTATACAGGCCCCAGATCTGTGGTGGACGAAAGGAAAGAGGGTCAGGACAAGGCAGCGAATGAGAACGTCCGAGATGGTCATGAGGCCCTGAGTGGCTCAGAGCAGCGGCTTCTGATAGGCCTAGGCCCTGGGCTGGTTCCAGTGCAGGTGGAGGGAGCAGTGGTCAGCCAGCCGAGTACCCGCGGGTTGTCTCCTCTCCCGACATCGCCCCCCCACCACCACCCCCACCCCCCCCCACCACCCCCAACCCCCAACCCCCCTCCCATAGCTCAATCGGGAACTTAAGCATCGAAAGGCCCCTGATGGCGCTCGACAAGCGGCCTGTGATCGGGCTCCTCCCTGGGAGGCCTCAGTCAGGCCTGGGGGAGACACTCCGCTGCCTCCCGGCCACGGCTGAGCGGCCGGCACTCCGGACTCGGGCTCAGGAGGTCAGGGGTTCGGAGTCCGGCTCCAGGGGGCTTGGACTTCCTTATCCTGGCCCACACTTTGAGTAGCTGTACTTCAGGAGCGCTGAGGGAGTGCTGCACTGTCGGAGGGTCAGTGCTGAGGGAGTGCTGCACTGTCGGAGGGTCAGTACTGAGGGAGCACTGCACTGTCGGAGGGTCAGTACTGAGAGAGCACTGCATTGTCGGAGGGTCATTACTGAGGGAGTGCTGCACTGTCAGAGGGTCATTACTGAGGGAGTACTGCACTGTCGGAGGGTCAGTACTAAGGGAGCACTGCACTGTCAGAGGGTCAGTACTGAGGGAGTGCTGCACTGTCAGAGGGTCATTACTGAGGGAGTGCTGCACTGTCGGAGGGTCATTACTGAGGGAGCACTGCACTGTCAGAGGGTCAGTACTGAGGGAGAGCTGCACTGTCAGAGGGTCAGTACTGAGGGAGTGCTGCACTGTCAAAGGGTCAGTACTGAGGGAGTGCTGCACTGTCAGAGGGTCAGTACTGAGGGAGTGCTGCACTGTCAGAGGGTCAGTACTGAGGGAGTGCTGCACTGTCAAAGGGTCAGTGCTGAGGGAGTGCTGCACTGTCAGAGGGTCAGTACTGAGGGAGTGCTGCACTGTCGGAGGGTCAGTACTGAGGGAGTGCTGCACTGCCAGAGGGTCAGTACTGAGGGAGTGCTGCACTGTCGGAGGGTCAGTGCTGAGGGAGTGCTGCACTGTCGGAGGGTCAGTACTGAGGGAGTGCTGCACTGTCGGAGGGTCAGTGCTGAGGGAATGTTGCTCTGTCAGAGGGTCAGTGCTGAGGGAGTGCTGCACAATTGGAGGGTAAGTAATGAGGGAGTGCTGCACTGTCGGAGGGTCAGTGCTGAGGGAGTGCTGCACTGCCGGAGGGTCAGTGCTGAGGGAGTGCTGCACTGTCAGAGGGTCAGTACTGAGGGAGTGCAGAACTGTCCCTGGTCCCTGTCTAACTCGGGCTGTCCTGGTCCCTGTCCAACCCGGGCTGTTCTGGTCCCTGTCTATCCTGGGCTGTCCTGGTCCCTGTCTATCCTGGGCTCGGACCCGCGATGGCTCATACATACAAAGTTCTTGCAGTGTTCACAGAAGGTGGGTTTCAGGTAGGTAGTCTCTGTGAAATTGTGGATGAATCCCATCTTGCAGTTGAGCAGAGAGTTCGCTTGCATGAAATAGGTTATCATCTCGTCCCTGCTGATCTGTCCATCACTGTGAGAGAAGGGGAAACTCGCTGGGGTCACAGGATAACAACACGAGGAGCACATTCTGGCTACCAAACCCCCCCGACATCTCAGCCCTACTTGTCACAAGATCCCCGGAGCATCCATTCCCAGCCACACCTCATGAACCTGCCTGTCAAGCCTGCCCCACCATTTAATTAGGTCATGGCTGATCTGAAGCTTAACTGCCTCCACCCACCTTGGCTCCATAACCATCCATAGACTCTTAACCCAACAAAAAACTATCAATCTCAGTTTTGAGGCTCAGACACCTGACTGGACACCATAATGAAGTTAGTCGTGGTTAGATTGAAGGCTTAGACATAGAGAGCCTGGCCTCATAAAAGGTCTCCATGCTGCGGGGAGCATCTGGGCAATAGTGAGCACATTACACAGTTCCACTTGGCTGGTGGACCTAACCGGCACATTAATTCCCATCTTAACGTCGTAGTTGTGTTCCTGAGAAGTGAGACTTTAGTCAAACAACGTTAAGCAAATCAGATTTTCCCATAATGTATCTGGAGTTAGGTTCATTTGGACATTTAACCTTTATTGACAGAAGTTCTCACCACTGAACACACTGACAGTGAGAAAAGAATCATTAAACATGGGGCAATTGGACAGAATGGAGGCTTAGGATGTTCGGGTAAAATTGTAGGGGTAAAGAACATTGAGAAAGAGACTGCACATTGTGAGTATTCCAGAGAGAGGCAGAGAGAAAGAGAGAGAGAGACACAGACACACAGAGGCAGAAAGACAGTGAGACAGAGACGGAGAGAGAGAGAGAGAGGGATAGAGCAGAGGCAGAGAGACAGTGAGACAGAGAAGGAGAGAGAGATAAAGGAATAGAGCAGGGAGAATGTTGAGAGAGAGAGACGGGGCAGAGGCAGAGAGACAGAGACAGAGGGAGACAGGGAGAGAGAGGAATAAAGCAGGAAAAATGACAGAGAGATTGAGAAAGAGTCAAAAAGAGACAAACAGAGAGAGATAGAGATGGAGAGAGAGAGAGAGCCTGGGAGAGACAGAGAGAGAGAAGGATAGAGCAGGGGGAATGTGTGCGTGAAAGAGAGAGACAGAGACAGAGAGACAGAAATGGAGAGAGGGGGAGACAGGGAGAGAGAGAGAGAGACAGAGGGAGGGAGAGAGATGGAGATAGAGAGACAGACAGACAGACATGGAGAGAGAAAGAGAGACAGAGACAGAGAGACAGAAATGGAGAGAGAGAGAGAGACAGATGGAGACAGGAGAGAGAGAGAGAGAGATACAAACAGGGAGATAGAGAGACAGGCAGACAGACAGGGGGGAGAGAGAGAGAGACAGAGGGAGAGAGACAGAGGGAGGGAGAGAGATGGAGATAGAGAGACAGGCAGACAGACAGGGGGGAGAGAGAGAGAGAGACGGAGGGAGAGAGACAGAGGGAGGGAGAGAGATGGAGATTGAGAGACAGGCAGACAGACAGGAAGAGAGAGAGACCGAGATATACAAACAGGAAGAGAAAGAGAGACATACACAGACAGGCAGGGAGAGAGAGAGACAGACAAACACAGAGAGAGCGAAGAAACTGCGGTGTTAAAAACTCATGAGAACAATCTGAAGTGTCCAGAAAAGATTTAGTGAGAGAAACAGAGTTGAAATTGTTCATATCTTTGTCAGTTTGGATGTATTTTATTGTTGGACCTGGTGCCAGTGTGCTTATCCCTGTCAGGTCCTCAGTCTGTTTCAGAGACCATTCCTTTCCCTCACAGACAGACTGCATTCAGCTATTCACTATTTAAACAGGGAGGAGTCCCTGTACTGAGAATCTGGATGTGGAGGCGTTAGAGAGGGAACAGCCTCTCGGGAATGGTCTCAGGGGTGAGGGACTTCAGTTAAGCAGGTAGACTGGGGAAGTTGGGACTGCTCCTCTTGGCGAAGAGAAGGCTGAGGGGAGATTTTGTTAGGGGCGTTCATAAAGCATGAGGGGCCTGGACAGAGTCGACGGGGAGAAACTCTTCCCCTTGGCGGAAGGATCCAGAATGAGAGGGCACAGGTTTAAGGTCATCGGTCAGAGAAGCAACGGGGGGAGGCGAGGAGAAACTTTCTCCGGCCGCGAGGGGTTAGGGCCTGGAAGGCGCTGCCCGAGAGGGTGGAGGTTCCATCCAAGCGGGAACTGGATTAGCACCTGAAGAGAAAAGAGGTAACTGGGACGGGGTGGTGGGGGGGGTGGTAAAGGGGGAGTGGGACGAGCTGAGTCGCTCCTGCAGGGGGCCGACACAGGCAACAACAGGGCTGAGTGGCCTCATCCTATAGCTTCAGGAGAGCAAGCCTTTGTGTGAAGGCCGAGCCATTTGGAGCAGGGGGGGGTGGTGGTGGGGGGCGTTGGTGGGCGAGGTGCCGAGGCTGGGGTATTAGGGTGGGAACAGGGAGCGGGCGAAGAGGTGGAGGAGGCTGGTCAAAGGCAGGGAGCATTGGCGAGAAGTAGGCCAACATGGCCCCGGCTACTCATGGATGAAGAGAAACAAGGTGGGGGCAGGACGTTCGAGTCAGGACACGGTGGGTTTGTTGACCCGGTTTGGGTTCCAAAGGTGCCCAAGGTTACCCTGGACTTACAGCCCGAAATGAGGCCATTCGGCCCATCTGTTCCGTGCAGGTGTTTATACTCCACACAAACCTCCCCCCAACCCCTCTTCATCTCCCCAACCCCACCTCCCCCATCAACCATCTTTCCACTCCTCTCTCCCTCATGTGTTTATCCAGCTTCCCCCTGAAGTGTATCGACACTATTCCCCTCAACTGCTCCCTGTGGGAGACGGTTCCACGTTCTCCCTGCTCTCTGGGCAAAGACGCTCCTCCTGAATTCCCGGTCGGATTTATCAGTGGCTCCGGTATGTTGGTGGCTCCCTGGGTCTGGCTTCTCCACATAAGATGGTGAAAGTCAGGGGACCAGGGAGGCAACAGAATGTACAGTAACGTTTACCCCGATCCTGGCAGACTCTGCGATCCATGACTCACTTATTTTCATCCAAAACGCTGAACCTGTCCAGGTAGGGGAAGTTGGAAGATATGATGCTGAACTCCTTCTGGGAGATGTAACCATCCTGGTCAACATCAAAGTTCCTAAAAACGGACTGCAGCAGAGAGAGAGAGAGAGAGAGAAAACGTCAGAGAATGTCACTTTGACCCACTGTAAATTAGACTGCGGAACTAAAGTCACCGGTTACACAGGGGGACAAGCTCATCCAATTAGGAAACACGGAGGTGACCTCTCTCATCTCAAAGTCAGTTTATCGGGGGTTCGATCGCACTCCAGGGAAATGAGCCCTCGAGTCCAGGCCAATGCTCCCAGTGCCGGTGCCAGTGCTGAGGGAGTGCTGCACTGTCAGAGGGTCAGTACTGAGGGAGTGCTGCACTGTCAGAGGGTCAGTACTGAGGGAGTGCTGCACTGTCAGAAGGTCAGTACTGAGGGAGTGCTGCACTGTCGGAGGGTCAGTACTGAGGGAGTGATGCACTGTCGGAGGGTCAGTACTGAGGGAGTGCTGCACTGTCGGAGGATCAGTACTGAGGGAGTGCTGCACTGTCGGAGGGTCAGTACTGAGGGAGTGCTGCACTGTCAGAGGGTCAGTACTGAGGGAGTGCTGCACTGTCGGAGGGTCAGTACTGAGGGAGTGCTGCACTGTCGGTGGGTCAGTACTGAGGGAGTGCTGCACTGTCGGAGGTGCCGTCTTTTGGATCAGGCGTTAAACCGAATTCCCGGCTGCCCCCTTAATTGGATGTGAATGATCCCACAGCCGCTTTGGAAGAAGAGCTGGTGGCGGGTTGGGTGGGGGGGGGGGGTGGTGGGATTGGAGGGTGGGCGGGGTTGTGGATGGGGGTTTTGGGTGGGGCGGGGTTGGGGGTTGGGGCGGTTGTGGTGGGGCAGGGTTGGGTGGGGTGGGGTTCGGGGTGGGGGGTTTGTGCGGGGCGGTTGTGGTGGGCCGGTGGGGGGCAGTTCACCCCGGCGCTTTGGGGGCCAACGTTTACCCCTTAACCAACGTCGGCAAAATCGGCGAACCGGGTGACGACCCCGTTGGCCGTCGGCGGGATCTTGCTGTGCGCTAGTTGGCCGCCGCGTCTCTTGCATGGCGACAGTGACCGGCGTTCCGAAAGCGCCTCCTTGACTGTGAGGCCCTTTGGGACAGCCTGAGGTGGTGAGAGGGGTGAGCTCAGTCCAGATTGGTTCTATCTGGTGACGACACCGAATTAAAGCCCCATACATTGTACCGTCTGTCACCTGCCCCCCGGGACATCACAGCCAAAAATCTCGCAGAGGGATCTGGGTGTCCTGGTGGATGAAGAGGGAGCTAGTTACTGGCGATTTACCAATTGCACCCCCCCTCAGATGGGGTTGGACTAAAGTCTCAAATGGCCTTCTTCATCCACCCATTGGGTTAATCTTCCAACTTGACCCATCTCCTTAGGCAAGTCTCCTCAGCTGCCTCAATAGTGCCCCCAATCCACCCCCCACCCCCCACCCCAATCATTATCAGCGCCCCTCCAGCAATGTGGCTTCTTCTCTTCCCCCCCCACCCCAACTATCGCCGCTCCCGGCAACCCCACCCACCCCCCCCCCCGGCCGACCATACCCGCTTCTTGGCCAGCTCCCACCCCGCTTCGGCTCACCGACCCCCACAGCGGCAACGCCCAGCTCCGCCACCCCACCATCTGACCGCGGTGCCAGCCTCCACGAGGGTGGGGTGGGGGTGCAAAGACAGGGGCCATTGCTGCCCTCCCCACCTCTCCCTCCTCCCAGCACGACCACCCGTCCGTTGGCGCTGAGGCCAACTGCCCCCCCCACCCCACCCCCACCACCCCCAAACCCCCCCCCCCCCCGCCTCACCATTTCAAGGCTGAGCGGGGGGATCCTTGGTGATCCCAGCCTCTCATTTATCCACCAACAGACCTGGGGACCACACGTCCGAGACCTCATCGCTCCACCTCCTTGACCTGTAACATCCCTTCTAGACCCTTAGGCCGCCTGGTATCCAACCGAATAAATCCTTTCGTTTCAAACCCATGCAAGCCCCGCTGCTAAGCGCTGCTATCTGTGTATCACCACGAAGATAGGGAGGAGGAGAAGCTGGAGGAGGAGAGGGCGTAAGGAGGCTGAAAAGGGAGTTAGGTGGGTTAAGCGAGCGGGCAAAAGAATTGGCAGACGGAGGGTTACGCGGGATGAAGTCAACTTCCCCACTTAGGCAGGGAGAATAGAGAAGCCGCGTACCCAATGGAGAGAGCCTGCAAGAACTCTGAGGTACGGAGAGATCTGGGCGTCCTGGTACATGAATCACAAGAACTTAGTACACAGATGCAGCAAGTGATTAGGAAGGCAAATGGGATGTTGGTGTTTATTGCCGGGGGAATAGAATATAAATGTAGGGATGTCTTGCAGCAGTTGGTGAGACCACATCTGGAGCACTGTGCACAGTTTTGGTCTCCTTTCTTAAGAAAGGATGTAAACAGCATCAGAAGCAGTTCAGAGGAGGTTCACTCGACTCATTCCTGGGATGATGGGATGGTTATCCGGTGAGGAAAGGCTGGACAGGCTGAACCTGTGTCCATTGGAGTTCAGAAGAATGAGAGGTGATCTTATTGCAGATCCTGACAGGGTGGAGGCTGAGAGGATGTTCCCCCTCCTGAGAGACTAGAACGAGGGGGACACCATTTCAAAATAAGGGGTCTCCCGTTTCATTCGGGGGTTGGGGGGGGTGGTGAGGAGAAATGCTTTTTCTCGGAGGGTCGTGAGACTGTGCGGCTGTCGCCCCAGAGAGCAGTGGAGGCTGGGTCACGGAATATTTTTAAAGCAGAGTTAGCCAGATTCTTGATAAACAAGGGAGTCAAAGGTTACAGGGGAGGCGGTAAACAGGAAGGCGGAATTGAGGCCGCAATCAGATCAGAATAGTATAGCACAGGAGGAGGCCATTCGTCTCATCGAATCTGTGCTGGCTCTTTCAAGGAGCAGTCCCTGCTCTAACTCCAGATCCCTGCAATACTTTTCTCCTTCAATAATTTATCTAACTTCCGTTTGAAGGCTACCATTGCATCTTGTATCCATCCACCACGAAGCAGTGCAGACCAAACCCGAACCACTCGTTGTGTAAAAATAATTTCTCTCATGGTGCCTCTCGTTCTTCAGCCAAACACCTTCAGTCTGTGCCCCCTCTGGTTACCGACCCCTGCCACTGGAAGCAGCCTCTCCTCATTTACCCTATCCAAAACCCCTCATGATGTTGAACGCCTCGATCAAACCCCACCACCCCCCCCTCAACCTGCTCTGCTCTGAGGAGAACAACCTCAGCCCCTCTCCGTTTAACAGAAGCCCCTCATCCCTGGAACGATTTGAGTAAATCCCTTGAGCAGCCTCTCCAAAATCTTACCTCTACCTGCTCCAAATGGACTCCATTTCTCACCATCCTGGCCAATCATCACAAAAATATATCACCAACTCCTCCGGTCGCCTCTGCGTTAATTATTGTTCAGAGCGTCACACAATTCACTGACCCCTAACCCCTAGGCCCGAGGCCTTACCTACCTCCACCATCTTGAGGATGTGTTTATTAATTAGCTCAGGGTCTGTTTTGGGTTTAACAGCAGACGCCCATTCATCGATAATCGGCGATTGGGGAGGGGTCGGACTCGATGGCTGGAAAACAGGAACAGAATCAATCACAAAACGATCCAGCAACAGTCTGCACACTCGAACACCTGGAATTCACGGCCAGGTATCTGTAAACCTATAGAAACATAAACCAACCAAACTGCTTGATTAGATTTCAGTCAGTAACTAAATTCCGGGGATCTGTTGTTCTATATATAAACCACCCGATCCCCTCGATTAGCTTCCAGTCTGTAACTCATTCCCCAGTACCTGTTATTCTATATATAAACCACCCCGAACCCCTCGATTAGATTCCAGTCTGTAACTCACTCTCGGGTATCTGTTATTCTATATATAAACCACCCAAACCCCTCGATTAGATTCCCGTCTGTAACTCACTCCCCAGTATCTGTTATTCTATATATAAACCAACCCAAACCCCTCGATTAGATTCCAGTCAGTAACTCACTCCCAGGTATCTGTTATTCTATATATAAACCACCTGAACCCCTCGATTAGATTCCAGTCAGTAACTCACTCCCAGGTATCTGTTATTCTATATATAAACCACCCCGAACCCCTCGATTAGATTCCAGCCTGTAACTCACTCCCGGGTATCTGTTATTCTATATATAAACTCCTCAAACCCCTCGATTAGATTCCAGTCTGCAATTCACTCCCCATTATCTGTTAATCTATGTATAAACCACCCAAACCCCTCGATTAGATTCCAGTCTGTAACTCACTCCCGGGTATCTGTTATTCTATATATAAACCACCCTGACCCCCTCGATTAGATTCCAGTCTTTAACTCACTCCCGGGTATCAGTTATTCTATATATAAACGATCCGAACCCCTTGATTAGATTCCAGTCTGTAACTTACTTCCAGGTATCAGTTTTTCTATATATAAACCACCCCAAACCCCTCGATTAGATTCCAATTTGTAACTTACTTCCATGTATCTGTTATTCTATAAAAAACCACTGTGAACCCATCGATTGGGTTCCAGTCTGTAAACCACTCCCAGGTATCACATACTCTATATATAAACCACCTGAACCCCTCGATTAGATTCCAGTCTGTAATTCACTCCCGGGTATCTGTTATTCTATATATAAAACACCCCGAACCCCTCGATTAGATTCCAGTCAATAACTCATTCCCGGGTATCTGTTATTCCATATATAAACCACCCAAACACCTCGATTAGATTCCAGTCTGTAACTCACTCCCGGTTATCTGTTATTCTATATATAAACCACCCCGAACCCCTTGATTAGATTCCAGCCTGTAACTCACTCCCAGGTATCTGTTATTCCATATATAAACCACCTGAACCCCTCGATTAGATTCCAGTCTGTAACTCACTCCCGGGTATCTGTTATTTTATATACAAACCACCCCGAGCCCCTCGATTAGATCCCAGCCTGTAACTCACTCCCCAGTATCTGTTATTCTATATATAAACGATCCGAACCCTTCGATTAGATTCCAGTCTGTAATTCACTCCCGGGTGTCAGTTATTCTATATATAAACGATTCGAACCCCTCGATTAGATTCCAATCTGTAACTTACTTCCAGGTATCCGTTTTTTATATATAAACCACCCCAAACCTCTCGATTAGATTCCAATTCGTAACTTACTTCCATGTATATCTTATTCTGTAAAAAACCACTGTGAACCCATTGATTGGGTTCCAGTCTGTAACTCACTCCCAGGTATCTGTTATTCTATAGATAAACCACCCGAACCCCTCGATTAGCTTCCAGTCAATAACTCACTCCCGGGTATCTGTAATTCTAAATATAAAACACCGCATACCCCTCGATTAAATTCCAGTCTGCAACACACTCCCAGGTATCTGTTATTTTATATATAAACTACCCGAAACGTTCGATTAGATTCCAGTCTGTAACTCACCCCCGGGTATCTGTTATTCTATATATAATCCACCCAAAACCCTCGATTAGATTCCAGTCTGTAACTCACTCCCAGATATCTGTTATTCTATATATCATCCACCCGAACTCCTCGATTAGATTCCAGTCAATAACTCACACCCGGGTATCTGTAATTCTCAATATAAAACACCCCATACCCCTCGATTAGATTCCAGTCTGCAACACACTCCCAGGTATCTGTTATTTTATATATAAATCACCCGAACCCCTCGATTAGATTCCAGTCTGTAACTCGCTCCCAGGTATCTGTTATTCTATATATAAACCACCTGAACCCCTCGATTAGATTCCAGTCTGTAACTCACTCCCGGGTATCTGTTATTCTATCTATACTGTTCTTCCAACAGCAAAGCACTTCCTCAGTATTGACACTCCGACAGTGCGGAATCCCTCAGTACTGACCCTCTGACAGTGCAGCAGTCCCTCAGTTCTGACCCTCCGACAGTGCAGCACTCCCTCAGTACTGACCCTCTGACAGTGCAGCACTCCCTCAGTGCTGACCCTCCGACAGTGCAGCACTCCCTCAGTACTGACCCTCTGACAGTGCAGCACTCCCTCAGTGCTGACCCTCTGACAGTGCAGCACTCCCTCAGTACTGACCCTCCGACAGTGCAGCACTCCCTCAGTACTGACCCTCTGACAGTGCAGCACTCCCTCATTACTGACCCTCTGACAGTGCAGCACTCCCTCAACACTGTCGGCCGGGATTCTCTGCTGCTCAGCTCTCTGTGGTGGACCTCGATAGCACACAGATGGCTCCCCCCCATCCGCACGACTGAGCATCCTCACTCACCGCAGACTTGGATGTGCGAGGTTCCCGAGCGAGGGACAATTTGTAGATCTCATCGTCCGTGTGGAACTGGTCCAGAGAGACCTGTAATCGGCAATCAGAGAAAGGTCACTGGATGGAAACATTAGGATTGGTTCCCCTTAGACCAGGAAAGGTGAAGGGGGAGATTGAATGGAGGTGCGCATAAGCATGAGGGAGTTTGGATAGAGTAAATAAGGAGGGAGTGCTGCACTGTCGGAGGGTCAGTACTGAGGGAGTGCTGCACTGTCGGAGGGTCAGTACTGAGGGAGTGCTGCACTGTCGGAGGGTCAGTACTGAGGGAGTGCTGCACTGTCGGATGGTCAGTACTGAGGGAGTGCTGCACTGTCGGAGGGTCAGTACTGAGGGAGTGCTGCACTGTCGGAGGGTCAGTACTGAGGGAGTGCTGCACTGTCGGAGGGTCAGTACTGAGGGAGTGCTGCACTGTCGGAGGGTCAGTACTGAGGGAGTGCTGCACTGTCGGAGGGTCAGTACTGAGGGAGTGCTGCACTGTCGGAGGGTCAGTACTGAGGGAGTACTGCACTGTCAGAGGGGCAGTACTGAGGAAGATTTAATCGAAGTTTCAAAATCATGAGGGGGTTTGGACAGAGTAAATAAGGAGAGACTGTTCCCAGTGGCAGGAGGTTGGGTAACCAGAGGGGGACACAGATTGAAGAGAATCGGTAACAGAACCAGAGATGGGGGGAGATGAGGAGAAAGTTTTTGAGATGCAGTCATTAATGCGTGATATTTTTTTAGCAAAGAAATTAGTGTTTGAAAACTATAAATCATTTAATAAAAAAATGTCAACACTTTCACGGGGCCCTCGACAAGGAAGAAAGATCACGGCCATCTGCGCTGTTAATCACACTGCCGTTCTCTGTGGGATCTTGCTCTGCGCAAAATGGCCAACGGCCTAAGTCCCGACGGTGAGCACCAGGGCGGAGGTTATTCTTTGGTCTCCGAGGGGTTGAGGCGAATGGGGTGGGGGTGGGGGTGGGGGAGGGGGGAAAGTGCGCGGTTCTTTTCTGGTCGCTACCCACCGTCAGGAGGTTGACCAGGTCCATGCTGGGCTCGATGGGCGGGGAGGTGGACTGCACCTCGATCAGCTCGTTGAGGATGGAGTAGAGCTGCTGCATCTTCACCAGGTTCACCCGCCCCTTCTCCAGCCAGTCTGGCAGGGCCAGGTGGACGGCCAGCAGGTCCTTCAGGTGCACCCCCAGGATGGGGAAGCGGAACCCCGAACTCTCAGCGAAGCACTTGCGGTAGTTGCTGTAGTTGCCGCAGGTCGTCACCAGCTCCGTCAGGCTGTCGGAGATCTGCAGGGGGTGGGGTGGGGGAGAGAAGCCAGGTCATCGTGTGAGGGTCAGCGTGTGTGTGTGTGCCGCGTCGCCGGAACGCAATCCCCCCCCCCCCTCTTTCAGTCGCCCACCGTGCTAACAAAAGACCACCGGCACCCACTTCCGTAGCCTCGTTCCCCCACCTCAGCTGATCGGCTGCAGAAGCCCTCGCCCGTGCTCTCGTCAACCTCCAGCCTCGGCTGTGCCAACGCAATCCCGGCAGGTCCCCTATTTTCAACCCTCCCCAGCCCATTACTCTGTTGTCCTGTGTCCCGACCTGCAGCAAGATGCTGTTGCACATCACTCCCACCCCCCACGTCCACAGACTCCCCAGTCTGACAATGTTAAAATTCTCAAACCTCCCTTGTGAGTTGTAAATGTAGAGTCCGCACCATCCGTGACGTAAAATCACATGGTAACAGAGCATGGAGAGAGAGCGATAGCTCTATGTAGAGCCTCGTGCTGTATGTACATAGTTAGGATTATGTTCAATAAAAGGTAGAGTATATTACCAGCCCAGCCTACAGCAGTTTCTGTAAGTCCAAATCATAAACAAAACCACCTAAGACCCACAACAATGATAACAGAGTTTTCAAATACCTCCATGGTCGCATCTCCCTCCAACACCGATCTCTGTAACCTCCTCCAGCCCCTACAACCCTCCCTATCTCTGTAACCTCCTCCAGCCCCTACAACCCTCCCTATCTCTGTAACCTCCTCCAGGACCTACAACCCTCCCTATCTCTGTAACCTCCTCCAGCCCCAACAACCCTCCCTATCTCTGTAACCTCCTCCAGGACCTACAACCCTCCCTATCTCTGTAACCTCCTCCAGACCCTACAACACTCCCTATCTCTGTAACCTCCTCCAGGACTTACAACCCTCCCTAATTCTGTAACCTCCTCCAGCCCCTACACCCCTCCCTCTCTCTGTAACCTCCTCCAGCTTCTACACACCTCCCTATCTCTGTAATCTCCACCAGCCCCTACAACCCTCCCTATCTCTGTAACCTCCTCCAACCCCTACACCCCTCCCTATCTCTGTAACCACCTCCAGCCCCTACACCCCTCCCTACCTCTGTAACCACCTCCAGCCCCAACAACCGTCCCTATCTCTGTAACCTCCTCCAGGACCTACAACCCTCCCTATCTCTGTAAACTCCTCCAGCCCCTACAACCCTCCCTATCTCTGTAACCTCCTCCAGGACCTACAACCCTCCCTAACTCTGTAACCTCCTCCAGCCCCTACAACCCTCCCTATCTCTGTAACCTCCTCCAGGACCTACAACCCTCCCTAACTCTGTAACCTCCTCCAGCCCCTACACCCCTCCCTCTCTCTGTAACCTCCTCCAGCCTCTACACACCTCCCTATCTCTGTAATCTCCTCCAACCCCTACAACCCTCCCTATCTCTGTAATATCCTCCAGCCCCTACACCCCTCCCTATCTCTGTAACCTCCTCCAACCCCTACACCCCTCCCTATCTCTGTAACCTCCTCCAGCCCCTACAACCCTCCCTATCTCTGTAACATCATCCAGCCCCTACAACCCTCCCTATCTCTGTAACCTCCTCCAGCCCCTACAAACCTCCTTCTCTCTGTAAACTCCTCCAGCCCCTACAACCCTCCCAATCACTGTAACCTCCTCCAGCCCCTACAACCCTCCCTATCTCTGTAACCACCTCCAGCCCCTACAACCCTCCCTATCTCTGTAACCTCCTCCAGCCCCTACAACCCTCCCTCTCTCTGTAAACTCCTCCAGCCCCTACAACCCTCCCTATCTCTGTAACCTCCTCCAGCCCCTACAACACACCCTATCTGTGTAACCTCCTCCAGCCCCTACACCCCTCCCTATCTCTGTAACCTCCTCCAGCCCCTACAACCCTTCCTATCTCTAGAACCTCCTCCAGCCCCTACACGTCTCCCTGTCTCTGTAACCTCCTCCAGCCTCTACAACCCTCCCTATCTCTGTAACCTTCTCCAGCCCCTACAACCCTCCCTATCTCTGTAACCTTCTCCAGCCCCTACACCCCTCCCTATCTCTGTAACCTTCTCCAGCCCCTACACCCCTCCCTATTTCTGTAACCTTCTCCAGCCCCTACAACCCTCCCTATCTCTGTAACCTTCTCCAGCCCCTACAACCCTCCCTATCTCTGTAACCTTCTCCAGCCCCTACACCCCTCCCTATCTCTGTAACCTTCTCCAGCCCCTACACCCCTCCCTATCTCTGTAACCTTCTCCAGCCCCTACACCCCTCCCTATCTCTGTAACCTCCTCCAGCACCCACACCCCCTCCCTATCTCTGTAACCTCCTCCAGCCCCTACACCCCTCCCTATCTCTGTAACCTCCTCCAGCCCCTACAACCCTTCCTATCTCTGTAACCTCCTCCAGCCCCTACACCCCTCCCTATCTCTGTAACCTCCTCCAGCCCCTACAACACACTGAGATCTCTGCGTTCCCCCAATTCTGACCTCTTGCAATTCCCTGATTTCCCACCACTGGGGGGCCGGGCCTTCAGCTGCCTGGTGGGGGGTGGGGCGGGGGGCCGAGCTCTGAAAGTCCCTCCCTAAACCTCTCTCTCTCCTCCTATAAGACGCTACTTAAAGGGACCTCTTTGACTGAGCCTTTGGCTGCTTGTCCTTAATATTTAGAAATGAGTCTCAGAGCCAAATTTGGCTTTGCAAGACCTCTCTGTGAAGCAGCCCAAGGTATATTATTCGGCTAAGGTTGATAAATAAATTTGTTTGGTTTTACTGCACATGATCCTGTCTGTTTATTGGTGCACGGTTCACTCTGACACTGTGAAATCAATGCACAGCACTCACACCTTTACAACATCGGCACTGACATAATGGTAGGTCTCCTTCAGCCGGGATATTGCGCTGTGACTCAATCCACCAATCACCGCCATCAGGGTGTTATAATTCTGGAGCTGCAGCAACCTCTGCAAGGAACACAACAACCAATATCAGGGAGACCATTAGCATTCACAGAAGGATTTACTCTGTATCTAACCCCGTGCTGTACCTGTCCTGGAAATGTTTGATGGTGACAGGGTAGAGGGAGCTTTACTCTGTATCTAACCCCATGCTGTACCTGTCCTGGAAGTGTTTGATGGTGACAGGGTAGAGGGAGATTTACTCTGTATCTAACCCCATGCTGTACCTGTCCTGGAAGTGTTTGATGGTGACAGGGTAGAGGGAGATTTACTCTGTATCTAACCCCGTGCTGTACCTGTCCTGGAAGTGTTTGATGGTGACAGGGTAGAGGGAGATTTACTCTGTATCTAACCCCGTGCTGTACCTGTCCTGGAAGTGTTTGATGGTGACAGGGTAGAGGGAGATTTACTCTGTATCTAACCCCGTGCTGTACCTGTCCTGGGAGTGTTTGATGGTGACAGGGTAGAGGGAGATTTACTCTGTATCTAACCCCGTGCTGTACCTGTCCTGGGAGTGTTTGATGGTGACAGGGTAGAGGGAGATTTACTCTGTATCTAACCCCGTGCTGTACCTGTCCTGGGAGTGTTTGATGGTGACAGGGTAGAGGGAGATTTACTCTGTATCTAACCCCGTGCTGTACCTGTCCTGGGAGTGTTTGACCCGCATCACGCCCGCGGTAGTTGGTCTTGCGGCCAGGTCACGTACCTGAGCGACGTGGACGAACTTGGTGATGACCTCTGCCCTCTGCTGCGGCGTGTGCATGCTCAGCACCATCATCTGGACCCACTGGGAGACGCTGTTGAAGAGGCTGATGAACCTCTCCAGGATGGGGTTGTCCTTGGTGCAGCCGTGCTTCGCAAAGCTTTGGTAGTCCCGCAACTGCTCGGGGAGGCAAGACAAAGGGGTAACGTGTCACACCGAAGCCGGAGGGAGGCTGGGGTAGGGGGGCGATGGTGCGGAGGAAGCAGACAATCCACCCACAGGACCGGTCGAACCCATCACCCCCACCACCCCCCCCTCATGTCGACCCGCAGCGCCGGACTCCCACCGACCGGCCAGAAGGGGGAGACCGATGTCCCCTACCCTTCACCGCGCAAACGACGCTCCACCATCTCGCGTGGGTTATAAGGAGGGGTGGGGGGGGGGGGATGCGGGCAATTCCGGGGTGGGGGCTTGTGTTTGTCGGTGGGGGCGGACGTAGGCAGTGTGTGTGTGTGTTGTTGGGGGGGTGGGGGGGGGGGGTTCGGAGGCAGTAGAGGGAGTAGTGGAGTAAGGGTGGGGGGGGTTAGTGCGGGTGGGGGAAGGGGGTAGTAGGGGTGGGGGAGGGGGTTAATGTGGGTGGTGGTTGGGGGAGTGTGAGCAGGGGGTTGAGTGGGGGTGGAGGGAGGGGGGAGTGGGGTGTGCGGGGAGGTGGGGGGGCGGTGAGTGGGGCGGGGTGAGGGGGAGTGGGTGTGTGGTGGGGAATTAGAGGTGCGGGGAGGGTGGAGTAGGGGTGGGGGGGGAGGCGATGTGTGGGGAGGGGTTTGTGGAGGTGGGGAGATGAATGGGGGTGGGGTGAGGGGGGAATGGCTGTTGGGTGAGGAATTGGCCGTGGGGGGGGGGGGGGGGGGGGGGTGGAGTTGGGGTGGGGTATAGGGGGAGTGGGGGTGTCGGGGGGGAATGGGGGCAGGGGGAGGTGGGTGAGTGGGGGTAGGGGTGGGGGGAGGGGGCGTTCAGGTGGGGGGACGGTGGGAGTGGGGGGGTGGGGTAGAGGGGGAGTGGGGGTGGGGGGATGGGCAGTGGGGGAAGTGGGGGAGTGGGGTTGGGGGGAGGTGGGTGAGTGGGGGTGGGGGTAGGGGGAGGGGGCGTTCAGGTGGGGGGAGGTGGGTGAGTGGGGGGTGGGGGGAGGGGGCGTTCAGGTGGGGGGACGGTGGGAGTGGGGGGGTGGGGTAGAGGGGGAGTGGGGGTGGGGGGATGGGCAGTGGGGGTGTCGGGGGGGAATGGGGGTTGGGGGGAGGTGGGTGAGTGGGGGGTGGGGGGGAGGTGGGGGAGTGGGGGGTGGGGGTGGGGGTGGGGTTGCTGGAGCTCAGGTCGAGCTGTCTGAGCCTCAGGTTCCCCCGATGGGAAAGACTTTGACCTCGAGCCAATGTTCCCATCTGCAGGCAAACTGAGAAAAGGCTTTCGTCCCTCCTCAGGGCCGAAGGCTCTCGCCGCCCCGCCCCACAGCCCCTCCCCAAAACACCCCTTCCCCCCTCCCCCCTCCCACTCCCCCACCCCCCCCACCCCCAACACCCCGGGAATCGCCTCCGCGAACACCACCCCGCCATTGCTCCGTCTCCGTGGGCCTGACGCCCTCCCCTCAAGGTGGGCCACCCCCTCCCAACTTCCCTCCGGAGCTAGGCCCAAACCGCGGCCTATGCGCTCAGGATCACCGCGCGCCAAGCGCAATGGAAACACTGGCGACGGGAATGCGCTGAAAGGCAACGGGTGGGGGTGGGTTTGGGGGGGGGGGTTTGTTTGGGGGGTGGGGGGGGGCGGTGGTGCTGGTGGTGGACGGGGGGTTGGGGGCAAGGCCCTGATCTCCTGTCCGTAAGAGAGTCCGGCTTTTGATTGTCCAGTTTGTGTTTGTGAAAGATTCCGTGGAGATCAGGCCCTCCTACAGTTCAGGGGCCGGCCGGCTCTCTCTGTCTGTGTCTCTTTCTCCCTTTAACCATCGCTCTTTGTGTGTGTGTGTGTGTGTGTGTGTATGTGTGTGTGTGTGTGTGTGTGTATGTGTGTGTGTGTGTGTGTGTGTGTGTGTATGTGTGTCTGTATGTATGTGTGTGTGTGTGTGTGTGTATGTGTGTGTGTGTGTGTGTGTGTGTATGTGTATGTGTGTGTGTGTATGTGTGTGTGTGTGTGTGTGTGTGTGTATGTGTGTGTGTGTATGTGTGTGTGTGTGTGTGTGTGTGTATGTGTATGTGTGTGTGTGTATGTGTGTGTGTGTGTGTGTGTGTGTGTATGTGTGTGTGTATGTGTGTGTGTGTGTATGTGTGTGTGTGTATGTGTGTGTGTGTGTATGTGTGTGTGTGTGTATGTGTGTGTGTGTGTGTGTGTGTGTGTATGTGTGTATGTGTGTGTGTGTGTGTGTGTGTGTATGTGTGTGTGTGTATGTGTGTGTGTGTGTATGTGTGTGTGTGTATGTGTCTGTGTGTGTATGTGTGTATGTGTGTGTGTGTGTGTGTGTATGTGTGTGTGTGTATGTGTGTGTGTGTATGTGTGTGTGTGTGTATGTGTGTGTGTGTATGTGTGTGTGTGTGTGTGTATGTGTGTGTGTGTATGTGTGTGTGTGTGTATGTGTGTGTGTGTATGTGTCTGTGTGTATGTGTGTGTGTGTGTATGTGTGTGTGTGTATGTGTCTGTGTGTGTATGTGTGTGTGTGTATGTGTGTGTGTGTGTGTGTGTGTGTATGTGTGTGTGTGTATGTGTGTGTGTGTGTATGTGTGTGTGTGTCGATGGGGGTGGGGGCGGTGGGGGGTGAGGCTGGAGAGCTCTTCGTTTTCTTTATCCACACAGGAAACAGGATTTTGTGTGTGTGTGGGGGGGGGGAGGGGGGGTTGGGGGGGAGGGAGGGAGATAACATGACCCTGTTAGCAACTGATACTCAGGAAGTCGGAACCCGTCACTGAAGTTCCTTGTCACATCCCATCTCCCAACAACATCTTATTCCAAAATAAAAAGGGTGGGGTGAGCCGGGGGACGGAGGGAGGGGTAGGGGATGGGGGAGCGGGGAGGAGTCCAGAGGGTTTCTTTGAGTTAAGTAGGCGGTGTGTGTGTGTGTGTGTGTGTGTGTGTGTGTGTGTAGGGGGGTGGGGGGGGGGTTTAGGGGGAAGGGTGCTTGTGGAATGCGAACCTGCATTCCTGTAGTGCCTCTCACTGCCTCAAGACGTCCCAGAGGGTTTACGCTGCCCTTTGGAAGTGCGGTCGCTCCCATAATGCAAGGGGGCGTGGCAGCCTGGATTGCGCACAGCAGGATCCCGCGCGCAGCAGGGGCGTTAGGGTCATCTGACTGATTTTTTTGCTTGTGAGGTTGGTTGAGGGGGTGAACGTTGGGCCCCAGGACACCAGCGGGGGTGGGGGTCCCCTCCTCCCCCTCCACCAACAGCGGCGGAGGGGCCTTTCGCACCCACCCGAGAGGGCAGGCCGGGCCCTCAGTTTAACCTCTCCACCCAAAGCCAACGCCTCCGGCAGGCAAGGGATACAGGCCGAAGCCTTGGTGAAAGGTCGTGGGTTTGAGACCCACTCCCGGATACTTGAGTGAGAGGCGAGGAATCCTCTGCTGAATAACTCACCTCCTGACTCCCCAAAGCCTGTCCACCATCTACAAGGCACAAGTCAGGAGTGTGATGGAATACTCCCCACTTGCCTGGATGAGTGCAGCTCCCACAACACTCAAGAAGCTCGACACCGTCCAGGACAAAGCAGCCCCGCTTGATTGGCACCACATCCACAAACATTCACTCCCTCCACCACCGACGCACAGTAGCAGCAGTGTGTGTACCATCTACAAGATGCACCGCAGCAACTCACCAAGGCTCCTTCGACAGCACCTTCCAAACCCACGACCCCTACCATCTAGAAGGACAAGGGCAGCAGACACATGGGGAACACCACCACCTGCAAGTTCCCCTCCAAGTCACTCACCATCCTGACTTGGAAATATATCGGCCGTTCCTTCACTGTCGCTGGGTCACAATCCTGGAACTCCCTCCCTAACAGCACTGTGGGTGTACCTACACCACAGGGACTGCAGCGGCTCAAGAAGGCGGCTCACCCCCCACCTTCTCAAGGGGGCAATTAGGGATGGGCAATAAATGCTGGGCCCAGCCACATCCCATGAACGAATAAAAAATAAATCCAGGCCGACACTCCCACTGCAGGGCTGCTGCACTGCCAGAGGTGCTGCCTCTCAGGTGAGGTTTTGAACCCCGTCTGCCCTCTCAAGGGGGAAGGGGTGGTGGGGGGTGCAAAGACGGCCACGATTGGATGACCGAGGGGGGCGGAGCCAATATCTACCGCTCAGCCGACATCGCCAAACGGGGATGGGTGGGATCGCGCTGTGCGCAAGCCGGCTGCTGTGCTCCCTGCTTATGGCAACAGTTATCCCCTCGGCTGCGCAGCGGTTTGAGATGCCCTGAGGCGCTATAGAAATGTAAATCATTCTTTGACCGAATTTCGGTGCTCTTTGCCCCCCTTCTGTAACCGTGGTTACGCGGAGACAGGCCAACAGCCTCTTTTTGCCCTGAGGGTTGGTGAGGGGACAGACCCCCTCTCGCCCGGCCTAGGTTTGAAGGCTGTCTCTGCGGGGAGGGGATTCCAGCGGCTGGGGGAGGGGGGCGGGGGCGGGGGGGGGCGGGTGGGGGATGGGAAAGGTTCGGATTCTCACCAGGATCCGGCAGAAGGATTTGTACTCCAGGTAGGTGAGATGTTCGGCCAGCTCCAGCGGTCCCAGGTGGTCGAAGAGGAGGGACATCTTCCTCCGCTTCTGGGTGATGTGGTTGCGCTGGGTGATCTGCCTCTTCCACTCGAACGACGGCCTGTAACCCAACAACCACAGGATTGTACTCCGTCGGGAACGAGGCCCTGACCGGGGGCGGGGGGCGGAGAGGAGGGGTAGGAGTGGGGGAAACAGGGACGCGCCACCCTACCCTCCCCCACACCCCCCCCCGCCACCCCCACCACCCCACCCCCCCCCAACCCCAACACCGCGCCACCCCCACACTCCCTCTATCCCCACCCTCCGCCACCCCCAACCCCCACCACCCCTACCCCAGCAGTGACACCCGATTCTGTCCACAGTGACCCCCAATCCCCCCCCCCACCGTGACCCCTGACTCCAACAGTGACCCCTATCCACCAACCGTGACCCCTGACCCGTCTCACCCACCTGTCCCCACTGTGACCCCTGAGCACCGCCGCAGTGACCCCTTAACCCCTGCAGTGACCCTCCCCCCACTGTGACTTCTGGCCACTGCAGTGACCCTGCCCCCACCGCTACTGTGACCCCTACAGTGACCCCGCCACTGCTACTATGACCCCTACAGTAGTGACCCCCCCACCACTATTGTGACCCCTACAGTGAACCCCCCCACCCTTACTGTGACCCCTACAGTGACCACCCCCACCGCTACTGTGACCCCTACAGTGACCGCCCACCGCTAATGTGACCCCTACAGTGAACCCCCCCACTGCTACTGTGACCCCTACAGTGACTGCCCACCGCTAATGTGACCCCTACAGTGAACCCCCCCACCGCTAATGTGACCCCTACAGTGACTGCCCACCGCTAATGTGACCCCTACAGTGAACGCCCCCACCCTTACTGTGACCCCTACAGTGACCACCCCCACCGCTACTGTGACCCCTACAGTGACTGCCCACCGCTAATGTGACCCCTACAGTGAACCCCCCCACCCTTACTGTGACCCCTACAGTGAACCCCCCCACCCTTACTGTGACCCCTACAGTGACTGCCCACCGCTAATGTGACCCCTACAGTGACCACCCACCGCTAATGTGACCCCTGCAGGGATCACCACTTCACACTGTGACCTCTTGCCCCTGCAGGAACATCACTGTGATCCCTGACCCCTGCAGTGACCCCCTAACGCGCGCACCCTGATTCCTGCCCCCCCAGAGTGAGACCCGCCCCAATGTGCCCCCACCACCACACCAACACCCCCCCACCGTGACCCCTGCCCCCCTCCCTGCTTACACTTGCGAGATGTCGACCAGCTTGCTGTGCCTCCGATCTCCTGCCCGGCTCACTGTCTCCTGTAGCTCCTTAATCTGCTCGGCCAACTCGCTGTCCAGGTTGAACTCAGCCGGGAACTCCGCAATCCAGAACCTTCCGAGGAGGGTCGGGTGTGGCGGGGGTGGGGCGGGGGTTGGTTGGTGGTGTGGGGGGAGGGCGAAGGAGGAGAGATCCTGTCAGTCTACGTGCTGCAGACTCCGTTCCCACCCGCACCCTCGCCCGCGCTACAGAACAGGCGCAAAGCGCAGGCTCGCATCCTGCGCAGCGCGAGGTTTCATCATCGGTCTTTTTTTCACTGATGGAGGGATTGGCCTCAGTACCATTGAGTCAGCACTGGAGGGGTTGGGTGGCGGTGGCGGAGGGAGGTCGACATGAGGCCACGAGCCCCGCCTCTGCTTTCAGGGAAGAGAACGGCTCGATACAGATGCCCCCCTTGGTTGAATTGCCTTCGTTGTCAAGAGCGGCACTGGGACTCTTTAGCACAGGGGCTGAGAGCTTTTCATCGTACACACCAGTGTGTGAGGGGGAATCAGGATGCTAGACCCCTGTCCCATTGCTGTGTGTATGTGTGTGTGTGTGTGTGTGTGTGTGGTGTGTGTCTCTGTATGTGTGTGAGAGGGGGAATCGCAAACACAGACCCATGTCCCATCACTGGGTGAGTGAGAATGTGAGTGTGTGCGAGTATGTGTGTAAGAGAGCATGTGAGTGAGGGTGCATGTGTGTAAGAGGGCATCCATGAGATTTTGAGTGTGAGACTGTGTGTGTGAGAGCGTGTGTGAGTGTGTGTGTGTGTGAGAGCATGTGTTAGTGTGCGTATGTGTGAGCATGTGTCTGTGAGACCGTGCATGTGCGAATATGCGTGTGTGAGAGCGTGTATGTGAGAGCGTGTGTGTGAGTGTGTGTGTGAGTGTGTGAATGTGTGTGAGTGTGTGCATGCGCGTGAGAGCGCACGTGTGAGAGCGCACGTGTGAGAGTGTGTGTGTGAGAGTGTGTGTGTGAGAGTGTGTGTGTGAGAGCGTGTGTGTGAGAGCATGTGTGTGTGAGAGTGTGTGTGTGAGAGCGTGTGTGTGAGAGCATGTGTGTGTGAGAGCGTGTGTGTGAGAGCGTGTGTGTGAGAGCGTGTGTGTGAGTGTGTGTGTGTGTGTGTGTGTGAGAGCGTGCGTCAGTGTGCGTGTGTGATAGCGTGCATGTGAGAGAGTGTGTGTGAGAGCGTGTATGAGTGTGTGTGTGTGTGTGTGTGCATGTGTGAGTGCGCGTGAGAGAGTGTGTGTGAGAGAGTGTGTGTGAGAGTGTGTGTGAGAGTGTGTGTGAGAGCGTGTGCATGAGTGTGTGTGTGTGCATGTGTGAGTGCACGTGAGAGCGCGTGGGTGTGTGTGTGTGAGAGCGTGCGTGTGAGTGTGTGTGTGTGAGTGCATGTGTTGAGTGTATGTGCGTGAGCGCATGTGTGTGAGCGCGTGTGTGAGAGCGCGTGTGTGAGAGCATGTGTGTGAGTGTGCGTGAGAGCGTGCGTGTGAGTGCACGTGTGTGAGTTTGCGTGTGTGAGTGCGTGTGTGAGAGCGTGTGTGGGAGTGTGCGTGTGTGTGAGTGTGCATGTATGAGAGAGTGTGTGAGTGTGCGTGTGTGAGAGCGTGTGTGTGAGTGTGCGTGTGTGAGAGCATGTGTGTGAGTGTGCGTGTGTGAGTTTGCACATGTGAGAACATGTATGTGAGAGCACGTGTGTGAGTGTGTGTGTGTGTGAGTGTACGTGTGTGAGAGTGCTTGTGTGAGAGTGCATGTGTGACAGTGTGTGTGTGAGCATGTATGTGAGAGCACATGTGTGAGTGTGCGTGTGAGTGTGCGTGTGTGAGAGTACGTGTGTGAGTGTGCGTGTGAGTGTACATGTGTGAGTGTGTGTATGTGAGAGTGCGTGTGTGAGAGTGCGTGTGTGAGAGCGTAACTATGTGTATGAGAAAGTGTGTGTGAGAAAGGGGTAAGACTGTGAGAGAGTGTGTGTGAGAAAGTGCAAGAGAGTGTGAGTGTGTGAGAGTGTGTGTGAAAGTGAATGTGTGAGAGTGAGTGACTGCGTGTGTGGTTGTGAGGGAAAGTGTTTGTGACAAAGAGTGTGTGAGAGAGCTTGTGTGTGTGTGTGTGTGTGTGTGTGTGAGTGGGAGGAAAAGTTTGTGAGAGTGTCTGAGAGAGTGTGTGAAAGAGGGTGTGAGAAACAGTGCATGTGAGAGAGTGTGAGAGAGAGGAAGTGTTTGTGAGATAGTGTGTGAGAGAGAGAGTGTGTGAGGGGGCATGTGAGTGACGAAGTATGAATAAGTGTGAATGAGAGAGTGTGACTGAGGGAGTTTGTGAAAGAGTGTGTGACAGAGTGTGTGAGAGTGCGAGTGAGAGTGTGTGTGTATGTGTGAAAGCAAGTGTTTGTGACAGTCTGTGTCTATGAGAGTGTGTGATTGTGTGTTTGAGAGAGTGTGAGAGAGTGTGTGAAAGAGAGAGAGAGAAAGAGAGAGAGAGTGTGTGAGAGAGAGTGAGCGAATGTGAGTGAGTGTGAGAGAGATTGTGATGTGAGTGACAGGGTGAGAGAGTATGAGAGAGAGAGAAAGGGCATGTGAGTGAGGCCTGGCCAATTCACCCATCCACCAACCATAAGCTTAGACGGACAATGAACAATCGGAGATGGTTACAACTTTAATAACCTTAATTGCCTCTTAATTGTCGGCAGGCTCACTTCCCACTCTTGCACGCACCTGCCGACCGAAATATCACCCAAGTGTGGGATGTGGTCAGTTCGCTCACCCTAAACCATCCCGTGTGATTCCATGCCTGACCGAGTCGGGCACGCACACACACTCCGATCTAAATGTTCTGCCCAGTGTGTGTGAGAGCACATGTGTGTCAGAGTGTGTTTCAGAGAGCGTGTGTGAGAGCACATGTGTGTCAGAGTGTGTTTCAGAGAGCGTGTGTGAGAGCACATGTGTGTCAGAGTGTGTTTCAGAGAGCGTGTGTGAGAGCACATGTGTGTCAGAGTGTGTTTCAGAGAGCGTGTGTGAGAGCACATGTGTGTCAGAGTGTGTTTCAGAGAGCGTGTGTGAGAGCACATGTGTGTCAGAGTGTGTTTCAGAGAGCGTGTGTGAGAGCACATGTGTGTCAGAGTGTGTTTCAGAGAGCGTGTGTGAGAGCACATGTGTGTCAGAGTGTGTTTCAGAGAGCGTGTGTGAGAGCACATTTGTGTCAGAGTGTGTTTCAGAGAGCGTGTGTGAGAGCACATGTGTGTCAGAGTGTGTTTCAGAGAGCGTGTGTGAGAGCACATGTGTGTCAGAGTGTGTTTCAGAGAGTGTGTGTGAGAGAGTGTGTGAGAGAGTGTGTGTGAAAGGGTCTGTGAGAGATTGTGTTTCAGAGAGTGTGTGTGAGAGGGTCTGTGAGAGATTGTGTTTCAGAGAGTGTGTGTGAGAGGGTCTGTGAGAGATTGTGTTTCAGAGAGCGTGTGTGAGAGGGTCTGTGAGAGATTGTGTTTCAGAGAGCGTGTGTGAGAGGATCTGTGAGAGATTGTGTTTCAGAGAGCGTGTGTGAGAGGGTCTGTGAGAGATTGTGTTTCAGAGAGTGTGTGTGAGAGGGTCTGTGAGAGATTGTGTTTCAGAGAGTGTGTGTGAGATTGTGTTTCAGAGAGCGTGAGAGAGAGTGTGAGAGATTGTGTTTCAGAGAGTGTGTGTGAGAGGGTCTGTGAGAGATTGTGTTTCAGAGAGTGTGTGTGAGAGGGTCTGTGAGAGATTGTGTTTCAGAGAGTGTGTGTGAGATTGTGTTTCAGAGAGCGTGAGAGAGAGTGTGAGAGATTGTGTTTCAGAGAGCGTGTGTGAGAGAGTGTGTGAGAGTATGTGAGAAAGTGTGTGAGAGAGTGTGAGAGAGTGTGTGAGAGATTGTGTTTCAGAGAGTGTGTGTGAGAGAGTGTGTGAAAGATTGTGTTTCAGAGAGAGTATGTGAGAGAGTGTGTGAGAGATTGTGTTTCAGAGAGCGTGAGAGAGAGTGTGTGAGAGATTGTGTTTCAGAGTGTGTGTGAGAGAGTGTGTGAGAGTGTGTGAGAGATTGTGTTTCAGAGAGTGTGTGTGAGAGATTGTGTTTCAGAGAGCATGAGAGAGTGTGAGAGATTGGGTTTCAGAGAGTGTGTGAGAGAGTTTGTGAGATTGTGTTTCAGAGAGAGTGTGTGAGCGATTGAGTTTCAGAGAGAATGTGTGAGAGTGTGTGAGAGATTGTGTTTCAGAGAATGTGTGAGAGAATGTGTGAGAGAGTGTGTGAGAGATTGTGTTTCAGAGAGTGTGTGAGAGATTGTGTTTCAGAGAGTGTGTGAGAGATTGTGTTTCAGAGAGTGTGTGTGAGAGAGTGTGAGAGATTGTGTTTCAGAGAGTGTGTGAGAGTGTGTGTGAGAGTGCGTGAGAGAGAGTGTGAGAGAGAGTGTGTGCAAAAGAATGTGTGTGAGAGAGTGTGTGAGAGCGAATGTGTGAGAGTGTGTGAGAGCGAATGTGTGAGAGAGTGTGTGAGAGCGAATGTGTGAGAGTGTGTGAGAGAGAATGTGTGAGAGTGTGTGAGAGAGAATGTGTGAGAGAGTGTGTGAGAGCGAATGTGTGAGAGAGTGTGTGAGAGAGAGTGTGTGAGAGTGTGTGTGAGAGACAGAAGAGGAAATCCCAGTCATGGACTAGCCTATCCACACTGGGTACCATTGCTGGGGATTGTGTATGTGATATTGAGTGAGAGAGTCACAAACTCAAGGGAAAGCACACACACACACTCAGAGATATCAAGTCTAAAGGACTTACCTGACCAGCTGACATATTTTAAGTTGAATGATCTTCGAATTGGAAGTGCAAGCATCACGATATGTAGTAGAATTAAGGTACAGCACGGGGTTAGATACAGAGTAAAGCTGCCTCTACACTGTCCACATCAAACACTCCCAGGACAGATACAGCACAGGGTTAGATACAGAGTAACGCTCCCTCTACACTGTCCCCATCAAACCCTCCCAGGACAGGTACAGCACGGGGTTAGATACAGAGTAACGCTCCCTCTACACTGTCCCCATCAAACCCTCCCAGGACAGGTACAGCACGGGGTTAGATACAGAGTAAAGCTCCCTCTACACGGATATGAATTTGAGGTGTAATGCCAGCATCAGGTGCCTTCACCAGTCTCCTGTTCCGTCTCAGTGTTACCAGGTTCGATGCTTCACCCAGTCTGCTAGTGAGGTACAGCTCACACAGAGCATCCCACTTTCAATCTTTGCGCACTGTGAGTTTTCTCCACGTAGTTTGCAGTGTCGTGTTGGAGCATACAGTGGCCTCGGTGATCAGGGCAGAGGTACCCAGTGTCCTGCGCCTGCTGGTCCTGCATGCTCTATGTGCTGTGACGTGGGGATCAGAGAGCCTGTGCTTTTGCGCTGGAGCTATTTCAATGCTTCAACAGCCTCAGGCCAGGGTTCTGGTGGACACTGTCTGCGAGAGAGAGAGAGAGAGAGACAGCGAAAGAGGGAGAGACAGTGGGAGAGAGCACAAACAGGTGTGGGAGAAAGAAAAAGAGAGGGAGAGAGAGAGAGACAGCTAAAGAGCGAAAGACAGTGGGAGAGAGCACAAAAGGGTGTGTGAGAGCGAGGGAGAGAGAGAAGGGGTGTGAAAGATAGAGCAAGAGACAGAAAGAGGGAGAGAGCATAAACAGGTGTGAGAGAGAGAAAGAGAGAGGGAGAGAGAGAGAGACAGCGAAAGAGTGAGAGACAGTGGGAGAGTGCTCAAACAGGCGTGGGAGAGAGATGGGGGAGAGAGAGAGTGGGTGTGGGAGAGAGAGAGTGTGAGTATGGGAGAGAGGGAAAGAGAAAGCGCAGGTGTGGGAGAGAGAGAGAGCAGGTGTGTAGGAGAGAGAAAGACATTAGGTGTGTGGGGAGAGAGAGAGAGTGGGTGGAGGAGGGAGAGAGGGGCGAAGCAGGTGTGGGCGAGAGAGAGAGAGAGCAAGTATGGGAGAGAGATGGAGACTGGGTGCGAAAGAGAGAGACTGAGTGGGAGAGAGAGAGAGAACAAGTGGATGGGGAGAGAGAGAGAGGGTGTGTGGAAGAGATAGAGGGAGGGAGATTGTAGAGTGCAGGAGAGAGTGAGTGTCTGGTTGTGCATACACAAGGGTGTGTTCACCTCTGTCTGTCTCCCGCTCCCTCCCTTGCTCCCTGTATGTCTGTTTGACCACACACTGGCCTCCGTACAGTCACATGACACTCTGGGAGACTGTCAATTTGGGATCAAGTTGTCTATCTCAGAGAGGACATGTCTGTATTTAACAGGGGGAGAGGGTGGTGGGGGGGTGAGGGTGAGGGCGTGTGTGTGTGTGGGCAAGGGGAAGAGAGAAAAAGGCCCGAGTTCAAAGCCTGTTATCACTAGGCCCCAGCTCGGAATCTCCCGGAGGGAGGGCAGGTCAAAAGGTGGAGGATGAAAGGCGAGCCTTGCACTGACTGGGTCAGGGGTCAGCTGGAATCTACCGGAAGGATATAATGTGAGGAGCTTTCCCACCAACTCGCTCGACGGCAGGTACCACTGGTGCATCATCAGGAACATGCGAGGGAGAGTCTGGTTGCTCAGCTTCCCACAGTCATCTGGAAGGGAAGAGAAGAGAGAGAAGGTTAACAGAGAGGATAGCCAACTTCCCACAGTCCGCTTCGCATGTTGGAGTACTCCAGAGCACGGCACGCGGTCGCTATCCCTCTCCTCTGGACTACGGTCGCTGTCACTATGGTGACCAAATACGGCGGCCATTTTGAAGACCAGCAAGGAAAGTAGTGACGGGCAGAGTGATCGCTCCATCAGGCTCAGCGTTGGTTGTCGGAGCAATGTTGACTCCAGGACGTTGGGGAGAACTCCCTCAACCCTGCACTGCCGGATGGTCTGTACTGAGGGGGTTCTGTAATGTCAGAGGGTCAGTATTGAGGGAGTGCCGCACTGTCAGAGGGTCAGTACTGAGGGAGTGCTGCACTGTCGGAGGGTCAGTACTGAGGGAGTGCTGCACTGTCGGAGGTTCAGTACTGAGGGAGTGCTGCACTGTCGGAGGGTCAGTACTGAGGGAGTGCTGCACTGTCGGAGGTTCAGTACTGAGGGAGTGCTGCACTGTCGGAGGGTCAGTACTGAGGGAGTGCTGCACTGTCGGAGGGTCAGTACTGAGGGAGTGCTGCACTGTCGGAGGTTCAGTACTGAGGGAGTGCTGCACTGTCGGAGGGTCAGTACTGAGGGAGTGCTGCACTGTCGGAGGGTCAGTACTGAGGGAGTGCTGCACTGTCGGTGGGTCAGTACTGAGGGAGTGCTGCACTGTCGGTGGGTCAGTACTGAGGGAGTGCTGCACTGTCGGACCCACGGCCTTTAAAATGAGGTGTTAAACTGAGGCCCTGTCTGCCCTCTCGGGTGGGTATAAATGATTGCACGGCCTCTACTGGAATAAGAATAGTAAGAGCTCACCCTGGAGAGCTGAGATCAGTGTTGTTCCCCCCAACAACTTGCTTGGACAGATGATCCGGTGATTATTACACTGCGAGAGCCTGTGATGCACAAACTGGTTCCCGCTCACCTACATTACCTGGAACATCCGAGAGTCAGAAGAAGGGCCAGAAGTTTGCTTGAATCTACGGGCGCAGTGCAAGGAATTCATAATCTCTGTAATCCTGTCAGAGACATGGGGAGGGCTAGGTGGAGGGAGAGAGAAAGGGCAGAGAGTGGAGCAGAGAGAACGGGGGAAAGGGAGGGGATCAGAGAGGGAGAGGGAGAGGGAGAGGGGGGCAAACAGGGAGAGAGGCAGGAGTGACAGTGCGAAACAGGAGGGCATGAGGCAGAGGGGGCAAACACTGTAAAAGGGGGGGAAACAGTAGGGAACAGTGGGGTCAGAGGGGGGATACAAAGGGAGGGAAATAAAGGGCGGGAAACGCATGGGGAACAGAGGGTGAAAGGGAAGGGGAAAAACGAGGGGGAAACAGGGGGGGGAGCAGAGGGGACGGAGACGGAGGGGACGGAGACAGAGGGGAGGGAGACAGAGGGGAGGGAGACAGAGGGGACGGAGACAGAGGGGACAGAGACAGAGGGGAGGGAGACAGAGGGGAGGGAGACAGAGGGGAGGGAGACAGAGGGGAGGGAGACAGAGGGGAGGGAGACAGAGGGGACGGAGACAGAGGGGAGGGAGACAGAGGGGAGGGAGACAGAGGGGAGGGAGACAGAGGGGACGGAGACAGAGGGGAGGGAGACAGAGGGGACGGAGACAGAGGGGACGGAGACAGAGGGGACGGAGACAGAGGGGACGGAGACAGAGGGGAGGGAGACAGAGGGGAGGGAGACAGAGGGGACGGAGACAGAGGGGAGGGAGACAGAGGGGAGGGAGACAGAGGGGACGGAGACAGAGGGGACAGAGACAGAGGGGAGGGAGACAGAGGGGAGGGAGACAGAGGGGAGGGAGACAGAGGGGACGGAAACAGAGGGGAGGGAGACAGAGGGGATGGAGACAGAGGGGAGGGAGACAGAGGGGAGGGAGACAGAGGGGAGGGAGACAGAGGGGACGGAGACAGAGGGGAGGGAGACAGAGGGGAGGGAGACAGAGGGGACGGAGACAGAGGGGACGGAGACAGAGGGGAGGGAGACAGAGGGGAGGGAGACAGAGGGGAGGGAGACAGAGGGGACGGAGACAGAGGGGAGGGAGACAGAGGGGAGGGAGACAGAGGGGACGGAGACGGAGGGGACGGAGACGGAGGGGAGGGAGACAGAGGGGAGGGAGACAGAGGGGAGGGAGACAGAGGGGAGGGAGACAGAGGGGACGGAGACAGAGGGGAGGGAGACAGAGGGGAGGGAGACAGAGGGGACGGAGACAGAGGAGACGGAGACGGAGGGGAGGGAGACAGAGGGGAGGGAGACAGAGGGGAGGGAGACAGAGGGGAGGGAGACAGAGGGGAGGGAGACAGAGGGGAGGGAGACAGAGGGGACGGAGACAGAGGGGACGGAGACGGAGGGGAGGGAGACAGAGGGGAGGGAGACAGAGGGGAGGGAGACAGAGGGGACGGAGACAGAGGGGAGGGAGACAGAGGGGAGGGAGACAGAGGGGACGGAGACAGAGGGGAGGGAGACAGAGGGGAGGGAGACAGAGGGGAGGGAGACAGAGGGGAGGGAGACAGAGGGGAGGGAGACAGAGGGGACGGAGACGGAGGGGAGGGAGACAGAGGGGAGGGAGACAGAGGGGAGGGAGACAGAGGGGAGGGAGACAGAGGGGAGGGAGACGGAGGGGACGGAGACGGAGGGGAGGGAGACAGAGGGGAGGGAGACAGAGGGGACGGAGACAGAGGGGACGGAGACAGAGGGGAGGGAGACAGAGGGGAGGGAGACAGAGGGGAGGGAGACAGAGGGGACGGAGACAGAGGGGAGGGAGACAGAGGGGAGGGAGACAGAGGGGAGGGAGACAGAGGGGAGGGAGACAGAGGGGACGGAGACAGAGGGGAGGGAGACAGAGGGGAGGGAGACAGAGGGGACGGAGACAGAGGGGAGGGAGACAGAGGGGACAGAGACAGAGGGGACGGAGACAGAGGGGAGGGAGACAGAGGGGAGGGAGACAGAGGGGAGGGAGACAGAGGGGAGGGAGACAGAGGGGAGGGAGACAGAGGGGACGGAGACAGAGGGGACGGAGACAGAGGGGAGGGAGACAGAGGGGAGGGAGACAGAGGGGAGGGAGACAGAGGGGAGGGAGACAGAGGGGAGGGAGACAGAGGGGAGGGAGACAGAGGGGAGGGAGACAGAGGGGAGGGAGACAGAGGGGACGGAGACAGAGGGGACGGAGACAGAGGGGAGGGAGACAGAGGGGAGGGAGACAGAGGGGAGGGAGACAGAGGGGAGGGAGACAGAGGGGACGGAGACAGAGGGGAGGGAGACAGAGGGGACAGAGACAGAGGGGACGGAGACAGAGGGGAGGGAGACAGAGGGGAGGGAGACAGAGGGGAGGGAGACAGAGGGGAGGGAGACAGAGGGGAGGGAGACAGAGGGGACGGAGACAGAGGGGAGGGAGACAGAGGGGACGGAGACAGAGGGGAGGGAGACAGAGGGGAGGGAGACAGAGGGGACGGAGACAGAGGGGAGGGAGACAGAGGGGACGGAGACAGAGGGGACGGAGACAGAGGGGAGGGAGACAGAGGGGACGGAGACAGAGGGGACGGAGACAGAGGGGAGGGAGACAGAGGGGACGGAGACAGAGGGGACGGAGACAGAGGGGAGGGAGACAGAGGGGACGGAGACAGAGGGGAGGGAGACAGAGGGGGAAATAGAGGGGGGAAACTGGGAGGGAATCAGAGGGGGAACAAGGGTAAATGGACGGGGGAACAGAGGGGGGGAAACAGAGGGGGGACAGGGGTAATCGGGGTGGTGGGAACAGAGGGGGGAACAGAGGGACAGATGGTGGGGGTGGAAGACAAACTGTGGGGAGAGTCACAGGCCTTGGGGGGAGAAATGGACGGGGTTGGGGGAGACAGATGGGGGAGAGAGACAGAATTGGGGAGGGAGACAGACGTTGGTGGGGGGGGGGGCGAAAGACAAACAAGAGGGAGAGACAAATGGTGGGGGGGAGAGACAGACGGGGGGGGACACGGACCAGAGAGAGGGACAGACAGTTGGGGCTGGGGAGGCTGGAAAGACAGGTGGGGGTGGGGACGGACTGGGAAGAGAGAGACAGACCGGTGGGGGCGGTGGGGAAGGAATAACAGTGGGGGAAAGACAGATGGGGGGGGGGCCGCGGGGGCAGACAGACAGCGGGAGACAGATGGGGGTGACAGAGCCGGGGAGAGACAGACCGGGTTGGGAGGAGACAGATGGCCGGGGGGTTGGGGGGGTGCGGGGAGAGTTAGACAGGGGGGCGAAGTTGAGGGGGGGGGACACACAGATGGAGTGGGGGAGACACAGGTGGAGGGGTAGAGACACAGACGGAGGGGGTAGAAACACAGACAGATGGGCAGAGACACAGGCGGAGGAAGGAGGAGAGACACAGACAGAATGGTTAGTGACACAGGCGGAGGGGGAGTGACACAGGCGGAGGGGGGGAGAGACACAGGCGGTGGGGGGGGCGAGACACAGGCAGAGGGGGCAGAGACACAGGCGGAGGCGGGAGGAGAGACACAGGCAGAGGGGGTAGTGACACAGGCGGAGGGGGTAGTGACACAGGCGGAGGAGGGGGAGAGACACATGTGGAGTGGGGAGAGAGATGGGAGAGGCAGACGGAAGAGACAGGAGAGGGGGCCTACAGGGGAGGGAGAAGGTGGGCTGAGGGGGCAAGAGAGAGGGGATGGAGTGGGTATTGAAGAAGGGAAATGGGATAGAGAAGAAGGCGGTGTGGGGGATGGGAGTTAGAGACGGGGAGGGAGAGAGAGAGACAGGCCGACAGACAGGGAGACAGAGAGAGAGAGAGAGACAACATGGAGGGAGGGGTGGAGAATCGAGAGAGTGAGGGGGAGGGGTGGGGAGAGAGAGAGAGAGGGTGGGGGAGAGGGGAGCTGCGTAGTTTCTCAATGCAGTTGTACCCGGGTGGGCACTGAGAGGGGGAATGAGTGAGTGGGCCCTTACCGAAGGTGTTTATACAGGCCTCGATGATCTCATCAATGGTCGCTGACTTCTCAGTCTTCAGAAACTCCGGCTTCTCATCTTCCTTCCCAGATATCTCTGCCATTCCGCGCCCGAGCGGGTGAGGCTAGCGGTCAAACCACTGTCGTCCAGGAGGCAATGGAGGGGGGGTGGGGTGTGGGGAGTCGCTCGGACCTTGGCCACTCCAGCGGTCAGTCTCCTGCCAAGAGAGAGGCTCGAGTTTCAGGCAACAGAAACAGAACAAAAAACAAAACAAGGAGGAGGGGACGTCCGCCAGGACTCGCTGTAACTCTCCCTGCGCAGCTGAAGGCCTTGACCTCAAACTGGGACTACGGCATCAGGGCCTAGCGTTGCCTGTTGCCTAGCGAGGGTAACCGAGTGACGGAGGGATTGGCAGCCCATGTTAAGCTGACCTCATGACCATGTCGATGTTATGGGTGGGGAGTGGGCACCATTCAGAAACTGCATCCTGACACGTGAAGACCACCTTCTTGTGAAGCCCCCTCCTCTCAACCAAAATGCTGAATCCCACCGGTCCCCTACAGCGCAGGGATTGAGATGAGCCCTCGCAAGGGATGGTTACAGCAAGCCAAACTTGAAGACTTTATCATGGTACAGGAGAAGGCCCTTTGGCCCATTGTGTAGGTGCTGGCTCTGTGCTAAAACAATCCTAAACTAATCCCACTGCTCCGCTCTCTCCCCATATCCCTGTATCAATCCCAAACTAATCCCACTGTCCCACTCTCTCCCCATAGCCCTGTATCAATCCTAAACTAATCCCACTGCCCCGCTCTCTCCCCATAGCCTTGCATCAATCCCAAACTAATCCCACTGCCCTGCTCTCTCCCCATAGCCCTGTATCAATCCCAAACTAATCCCATTGTCCTGCTCTCTCCCCATAGCCCTGTATCAATCCCCAAACTATTCCCACTGCCCCACTCTCTCGCCATAGCCCTATATCAATCCAATCTCTTTGAGAATGAAGCCATTATTCATCTCTTAGAGAAATCTGTCCTACACTTACTTTTCACTCACCCTGTAACAATATTACTTGATGATCCCATTGTCATTGACTTCCCAGACATAGAAAAAACATCCTTTCCGAGTCATCCTTTCATGACTCTTTATAATTAAAATAAACTGTATTAAATTTCCCCTTAGCCTGCTGTGATCCAGTGGAATCACATTCCACAATCTCAAGTAACTCCATGTAACTTGAATTGGCCTTTGGGTGACACTTTGCTGTGCACCATGGGTTTGAAAACGTTTTATGTCATTAGTGGTTTAGTGGGGAGCATGATTGCATGCCTTACACAGGAAGTCATGATTTCAAGCCCCAACCCAGAGATGAGGCCATAGTCCTGGCCAAGAACCAGAGAGCAAACCTGAGGGAGTGCCGCACTGTCAAAGGGTCAATACTGAGGGAGTGCTGCACTGTCGGAGGGTCAGTACTGAGGGAGTGCTGCACTGTCGGAGGGTCAGTACTGAGGGAGTGCTGCATGTCGGAGGATCAGTACTGAGGGAGTGCTGCACTGTCGGAAGGTCAGTACTGAGGGAGTGCTGCACTGTCAGAGGATCAGTACTGAGGGAGTGCTGCACTGTCAGAGGGTCAGTACTGAGGGAGAGCTGCACTGTCAGAGGGTCAATGCCAAGGGAGCACTGTACTGTTGGACTGTCAATGCTGAGAGTGTGCCGCACTGTCGGAGGGTCAGTACTGAGGGAGTGCAGCACTGTTGGAGGTTCAGTACTGAGGGAGTGCTGCACTGTCGGAGGGACAGTACTGAGGGAGTGCTGCACTGTCGGAGGGTCAGTACTGAGGGAGTGCTGCACTGTCGGAGGGTCAGTACTGAGGGAGTGCTGCACTGTCAGAGGGTCAGTACTGAGGGAGTGCTGCACTGTCAGAGGGTCAGTACTGAGGGAGTGCTGCACTGTCGGAGGGTCAGTACTGAGGGAGTGCTGCACTGTCGGAGGGTCAGTACTGAGGGAGTGCTGCACTGTCGGAGGGTCAGTACTGAGGGAGTGCTGCACTGTCGGAGGGTCAGTACTGAGGGACTGCTGCACTGTCGGAGGGTCAGTACTGAGGGAGTGCTGCACTGTCGGAGGGTCAGTACTGAGGGTGTGCTGCACTGTCAGAGGGTCAGTACTGAGGGAATGCTGCACTGTCGGAGGGTCAGTACTGAGGGAGTGTTGCACTGTCAGAGGGTCAGTACTGAGGGAGTGCCGCACTGTTGGAGGGTCAGTACTGAGGGAGTGCTGCACTGTCAGAGGGTCAGTACTGAGGGAGTGCTGCACTGTCAGAGGGTCAGTACTGAGGGAGCGCTGCACTGTCAGAGGGTCAGTACTGAGGGAGTGCCGCACTGTCGGGGATGTGCTGTCTTTTGGAGGGATGTTAAGCTGAGATCCTGCCTGCCTGTCTCATGTAAAGACTCTTGATGCAAAGCAGAGGAAAGGTCACGGGCTGTGGCTGTGTTTCAATATGTTTCCCCCGGTCTTGCATGAAAATGGAATACACATCGCTCCAATAAAATGGCTGCCTGTGTACCAACAGCATTCTGTATGTAAAAACCACAGAAGCACTTTCGAGGCACAGGACCTGGGGCTGACCAACAGCGATACTACAGCCACACCCGCATGTACAGGCGCACACGCGTGCACACACCCTCGCACTCATGCTCAAACACACACACACACACACACACACACACACACACACAGGAACGCGCACACCCGCACACGCACTCTCTCACCCTCCGAAGGTGCCCAAGCCTGCTAGTCACACACTCCCCCCGACTCTCCCTCGCGACGTCAGTGGTGGGTCAGGCTGTGGACGGAGTCTGGGACAGTCCCCACCGCTCGAGACTGAAAGGTTAACTCACGAGGCAGGGCTCCGACAGGTAAGACAGGCCTCCGCGTCGCCCGCGGTGTCTCGGAAGGCGGCCGTGTGAGACTCTCTCCTGCGGAGGCTATCGGAGCGGCTCTGCCTGAGGAGGAGCAGGGCTGAGAGCTCTCACAGTCCCACGTGGGCCTCATGGGAATGGTGCCCCACTTAGCTAACTGCAAGCCTGCAGTGGCAACGAGGCTGCCCAACCAGGCTCGGGCCTTGGGATCCCAGGTCCTCCATCGCCCCACACCTCCTCCACCCACCCCCCCCACCCCGCCCCCGACCCCTCACTGCCCTGCGCGAACCCCCCCACCACCCACCCCCCCACCGCACCACACCATGCCAAGCCAGGCCTGCCAATGTCACGCCACCTCCTTCACTTGACCAGGAGGTGACTGCTTGCCCGGGGACGGGGTGGGGGGGGTGCTGGGTGACGCTTTCCCCAGCCCGCGAGCGGTGGACTGAGCTATTCGACAGCAGGAGGGGGTCCAACCTGCTGCAAGGCAACGCCCCCCCACCCCCAAGCCAACCCCACCGCCACCCCCATCTCACCCACCGATCGGCGCAGGTGGCAAAGGGATGGGTGGGGGTGGAATCTTTTCTACTGCAGCCCCCACCCCCATCTCTCTCTCTCTCTCTCTCTCTCTCTCTCTCTCTTTCTCTCCCTTTGTTACCCCTCCCAACCAGCCCCAAGGTGTACAGAGGCTAACCACGGACCCCCCCCCTCACCGAACCACTTTCTCTTTCAAGATCGACCAGCACGCACTCCACACGCCCAACCTGAAAGGTAATAAGTGACTGTATGCAAAACCTCTCCAACGACAAGCCTGGCAAACCCAGTGACGAGAGGTCATGAATAGAAAGATCAGGGAACTCCCCACCTCCCCACCCCGCCGCCCGCCACCAGCACCCAGCTCCATCACTCCCACATTCCCCTGGCCAGCCTCCACAAATCCCACCCTCCGTACCCTTCAGCTCATCCCGGACTCTGCCCCCGCCTGAAACCCCTACCGAATCCCGCTCCCTCCTCTACGCGCTCCCTGACCCACACACTGGCTCCCGGTTCAGCAACATCCCGATCCTAACATCCTCGTATCCTTGTTTGATTCAGATCCCTCCCACGGCCTGGCCCTCGTCTCCCTTATCGCTATGCTCTCGTCCCACCCCCACAACCCTCTGAGATCTCCGCTCTCCTCCAATTATGACCTCCACACCACCCCACCCCCCCTCCCCCCCACCAGATTTCCATCGCTCCACCATTGGCGGCCGGGCCTTCAGCTGCCTGGTGGTTGGGGAGGGGCCCTAAGCTCTGGAATTCCCTCCCTAAACCTCTCCTCCTCCCTCTGTCCCTCCCTTACGATGCTCCTAAAGGCCGACCTCTTTGGTTGAGGCCACCAGTCGCTATAATACCTCTCACGACAAGGTCAATGGTTTTGTTTGACTCCTGTGAAGTGCCTTGGCGCTGTTTCCGGTGTTAGTATTGCTATATGAATGCAAGTTTTTGTTGTAACATAGACATGCAGCTCCCCCCCACCCACCCCACACACCCCCTCCCCTCCCCTTCCCTCCCCCCTCCCCTCCGCAGCTCAATCCAGGATAGGCCCAGGCTCCGTTTTCGGCCTGTTGTGTCAGCTGACCGTGGCAGGGTCGGACGTCGCTCCTGCTAAGTTCCGAGGGGAGGAGGACACAACTCTGGCAAGTTATGGGTGGGGGGGGGGGTGGGTGGGAGGGTGTTGGAGGTGGGTTAGTGGCCGGTGGGGGTGGTGGAGTTGGGGGGGGTGGGGGGGATGAGCGGAAAGCCTAATGAAATCAACGTGGAGAGAGAGAGAGGACTGGCTGAGCTCTCGGGAATGTGGGCGCGGGATGACTAAGTCAAAGGTGGAGGCAAGAAGCCTCACCTGTCGCCTCTGAGACATCTCAAAACAGCAGCGCAGAAGGGCCAGGGGAAGGCCACTCAGCCCATCGTGCCTGTGCCAGCCCTTTGAAAGAGCTAGCTCACCGGCCCACTTACCCACCCCACCACCACCACCCCCCCCCCGCCCATCTCGGCTCTTTCCCCCAGAACCTGCAAAATTTTCCCCTTCAGGTATTTATCCGATTCTCATTCTGGAAAGTTCCGACCGAGTCCGCTTCCGCCGCCCTTTCAGGCAGCGCCTTCCAGATCACAACCACTCGCTGTGTCAACAAAAATTCTCCTCATCTCCCCACCCCGCCTCTGGTCCTTTAACCGAATCTCTTCGATCTGTGTCCCCCTCTGGTTACCGACCCTCCTGCCGCTGGGAAACAGTCTCTCCTTATTTACTCTGTCCAAACCCCCTCGTGATTGTTTTTTGTATGTATTCCCCCCCAGACGCCGTTCTATACGTGCTCCAAGTTCCCCTCCCCAATCTCTCATCCTCTCTCCAGCCTCTGTGCCCTCCCCCCACCCTGCCACCCTCCCCCACCATCGTCTACCAACCAACCCCATCATGCCACCTGCTTCATCCTCCCTCGTTCCTGTCCCAAGGCCCCTTAAAACCCAAACCCGGGGACGTGCCTGCCCCTCACCTTGCAGACTGCTTTTGACCTTTGAATGACGGGAGGGGGAGGGGGAGGGTGTCGGGTGGCGGGGAGGGGGCTTGCCCTCCGACCTTTGACCGGCCGGCCCAGATGGAGAACGCGCGTAAACAAAGGCTACCGCCGCGGAGGTGGTTCGGGCCCCGATTGGGTTCATCCTTGCAGAGGCTGCTCAACCACCCCGGCCTCCTGGGAGCTGGGGCGAGGAGAGGCTCAGAGCTCGATCGGGGGGGTGGGGGGGTGGGGGGTGGGTGGGGGGTGTGGGGGGCGTGGGGGGGGTGAATTAAGCTGGTACGCCCCGTCATCTCACTTGGGAGTGGTGAGTGACAACCAAAGTGGAAACTGGGACAAGCCACAAGTCAAATTATAGCCCAATACTGACAGCTGATCTCGCACAGTATTGTAAAAGTCAAGATCAGGCTTAATTATGGCCTAGCGGTAATATATACAGTCAGCACTGCAAACATTATATGCATGTGTGTGTACGTGACTGTGTTTGTGTGTGTGTGTGAGTGTGTGTGCAGGACTGTGACTGTAACTCTGTGTATGTGCTTGTGTAATTGTGTGACTGTGTGTGTGTGACTGTGTGTGTGTGGGTGATTGTGTGACCGTGTGTGTGTGGGTGACTGTGTGTGTGTGGGTGATTGTGTGGCTGTGTGTATGTGTGGGTGATTGTGTGACTGTGTGTGTGTGTGACTGTGTGTGTGGGTGATGGTGTGTGCGCGTGTATGTGTGTGTGCGTGTATGTGTGTGTGTGATTGTGTGCGTGTGTGTGACTGTGTGTGTGTTTGTGACTCTGTGTATGTGTGTGTGTAATTGTATGTCTGTGTGTGTGTGTGCGGGCGATTGTGTGTGATTGTGTGCGTCTGATTCTGTGACTGTGTGTGACTGTGTGCGACTGTGTGCGCGTGGGTGTATGTGTGTCTGTGATTGTGTGCGTGTGTGTGACTGTGTGTGTGTGTGTGTGTGTGTGTGTTTTTAAAATTCATTCATGGGATGTGGGCGTCGCTGGCTGGGCCCAGCATTTATTGCCCAACCCTAACTGCCCCTTGAGAAGGTGGGGGTGAGCTGCCTTCTTGAGCCGCTGCAGTCCCTGTGGTGTAGGTACACCCACAGTGCTGTTAGGGAGGGAGTTCCAGGATTTGACCCAGCGAAAGTGAAGGAACGGCCGATATATTTCCAAGTCAGGATGGTGAATGACTTGGAGGGGAACTTGCAGGTGGTGGTGTTTCCATGTATCTACTGCCCTTGTCCCTCTAGGTGGTAGAGGTCATGGATTTGGAAGGTGCTGTCGAAGGAGCCTTAGTGAATCCCTGCAGTGCATCTTGTAGATGGTACACACACTGTTGCTACTGTGCGTCGGTGGTGGAGGGAGTGAATGTTTGTGGATGTGGTGCCAATTAAGCGGGGCTGCTTTGTCCTGGGTGGTGTCGAGCTTCTTGAGTGTTGTGGGAGCTGCACTCATCCAGGCAAGTGGGGAGTATTCCATCACACTCCTGACTTGTGCCTTGTAGAGGGTGGACAGGCTTTGGGGAGTCAGGAGGTGAGTTACTCTCTGCAGGATCCATAGCCTCTGACCTGTTCCTGTAGCCTCAGTATTTATATGGTTAGTCCAATTCAGTTTCTGGTCAATGGTAAGCCCCAGGATGTTGATAGTGGGGGATTCAGTGATGGTAATGCCATTGAACATCAAGGGCAATGATTGGATTCTCTCTTGTTGGAGATGGTCATTACCTGACACTTGTGTGGTGTGAATGTTACTTGCCACTTGTCAGCCCAAGCCTGGATATTGTCCAGATCTTGCTGCATTTGGACAGGGACTGCTTCAGTATCTGAGGAGTCGTGAATGGTGCTGAACATTGTCCAATCATCAGCGAACATCCCCACTTCTGACCTTATGATGGAAGGAAGGTCATTGATGAAGCAGCTGAAGATGGTTGGGCCAAGGACACTACCCTGAGGAACTCCTGCAGTGATGTCCTGGAGCTGAGATGATTGATCTCCAACAACCACAATCATCTTCCTTTGTGCTAGGTATGACTCCAACCAACAGAGAGTTTACCCCCTGATTCCCATTGACTCCAGTTTTGCTGGGGCTCCTTGATTCCACACTCGGTCAAATGCTGCCTTGATGTCAAGGGCAGTCACTCTCGCCTCACCTTGGGGTGCAGCTCTTCTGTCCATGTTTGAACCAAGGCTGTAATGAGGTCAGGAGCTGAGTGGCCCTGGCAGAACCCAAACTGGGCATCAGTGAGCAGGTTATTGCAGGATCAACCCTGGTTCAATGAAGAGTACAGGAGGGCATGTCAGGAGCAGCACCAGGCATACCTAAAAATGAGGTGTCAACCTGGTGAAGCTAAAACACAGGGATACTTGTGTTACAAACAACATAAGCAGCAAGTGATAGATAGAGCTAATCGATCCCACAACTAGCAGGTCAGATCTAACCTCTGCAGTCCTGCCACATCCAGTTGTGAATGGTGGTGGACGATTAAACAACTCACTGGAGGAGGAGGCTCCACAAATATCCCCATCCTCAATGATGGAGGAGCCCAGCACATCAGTGTAAAAGTTAAGGCTGAAGCATTTGCTACAATCTTCAGCCAGAAGTGCTGAGTGGATGATGCATCTCAGCCTCCTCCAGAGGTCCCCAGCATCACAGATGCCAGTCTTCAGACAATTCGATTCACTCCACGTGATACCACTAAACAGCTGAAGGCACTGGATACTGCAAAGGCTATGGGCCCTGACAATATTCCTGCAATAGTACTGAAGACCTGTGCTCCAGAGCTTGCCGTGCCCCTAGCCAAGCTGGTCCTGGTTCCGAAATTTGCACATCGGTCCCTCGACTGTGAAAAAAATTGAAATGTGGCAGCCAGACGGGGAGGTTTGACGAGCCTGATGTGCCAGATCAGAGCATGCAAATGGCCAACCCTCAGCTTGGCAACGTAAACCACTTCCTTCTTACAAGCTGAAGACAGGTGTCACCCTGGGCATCCAGAGCCAATAGCGAGTCTTTGCTTCTTATCAGAGAGAATAATCTAAAAGACTCTGGTGCAACTGGCAGCTTTAATCGCTTAAAAAGGCCCAGACGAAACCTGGAGGCTGACACGGGCCTAGAGCAGGAGGCTCCAACCCAATGCGGTAGCCTTGCCTCAGAAACCTGCCTCTCCAAACCAAACGACTAAATCACATCCATCGCCCTGGCTCCACAATCATCATCCCCGGCCAAGGCACCAAAGCTGCGACCCGGCTTTCTCTCCGGGTACGAAAGGAATGGTCACTCGAAGGAGAGCGGGGTCGCTGAGGAGTGTTGCGCAAGCCCAGGGTTTGTCTCTGAGGCTTGACAGTGGCCTCCCAGCTCTGTACTGGACCGAGACTGCAGAGGGTGTGGAGCCTCCGAACCCAGGTCAAAGCCAAACACACTGAGGGAGTGCTGTCCTGTCAGAGTGTCAGTGCTGAGGTAGTGCTGCCCTGTCGGAGGGTCAATACTGAGCGAGTGCTGCACTGTCAGAGGGTCAGTACTGAGGGAGTGCTGCACTGTCAGAGGGTCAGTGCTGAGGGAGTGCTGCACTGTCGGAGGGTCAATACTGAGGGAGTGCTGCACTGTCGGAGGGTCAGTGCTGAGGGAGTGCTGCACTGTCGGAGGGCCAGTACTGAGGGAGTGCTGCACTGTTGGAGGGCCAGTACTAAGGGAGTGCTGCACTGTCAGGGGGTCAGTACTGAGGGAGTGCTGTCCTGTCAGAGGGTCAGTGCTGAGGTAGTGCTGCCCTTTCAGAGGGTCAGTGCTGAGGGAGTGCTGCACTGTCGGAGGGTCAATACTGAGGGAGTGCTGCACTGTCGGAGGGTCAGTGCTGAGGGAGTGCTGCACTGTCGGAGGGCCAGTACTGAGGGAGTGCTGCACTGTTGGAGGGCCAGTACTAAGGGAGTGCTGCACTGTCAGGGGGTCAGTACTGAGGGAGTGCTGCACTGTCAGGGGGTAAGTACTGAGGGAGTGCTGCACTGTCAGAGGGTCAGTACTAAGGGAGTGCTGCACTGTTGGAGGGTCAGTACTGAGGGAATGCTGCACTGTCGGAGGGTCAGTACTGAGGGAGTGCTGTACTGTCGGAGGGTCAGTACTGAGGGAGTGCTGCACTGTCGGAGGGTCAGTACTGAGGGAGTGCTGCACTGTCAGAGGGTCAGTACTAAGGGAGTGCTGCACTGTTGGAGGGTCAGTACTGAGGGAGTGCTGCACTGTTGGAGGGTCAGTACTGAGGGAGCGCTGCACTGTCAGGGGGTCAGTACTGAGGGAGTGCTGCACTACCGGAGGGTCAGTACTGAGGGAGTGCTGCACTGTTGGAGGGTCAGTACTGAGGGAGTGCTGCACTGTCAGGGGGTCAGTACTGAGGGAGTGCTGCACTGTCAGAGGGTCTGTGCTGAGGGAGTGCTGCACTGTCAGAGGGTCAGTACTGAGGGAGTGCTGCACTGTCAGAGGGTCAGTACTGAGGGAGTGCTGCACTGTCAGAGGGTCAGTACTGAGGGAGTGCTGCACTGTCAGAGGGTCAGTACTGAGGGAGTGCTGCACTGTCAGAGGGTTAGTACTGAGGGAGTGCTGCACCGTCAGAGGGTCAGTACTGAGGGAGTGCTGCACTGTCGGAGGGTCAGTACTGAGGGAGTGCCGCACTGTCGGAGGGTCAGTACTGAGGGAGTGCTGCACTGTCAGAGGGGCAGTGCTGAGGGAGTGCTGCCCTGTTGGCGGTGCTGTCTTTCGGATGAGATGTTAAACCGAGGCCTCGTCTGCCCTCTCAAGTGGATGTAAAAAAGTCCCACGCCCACCGTCTGAAGGAGAGCACTGGGGCGGGGTTGGGGATTGGGTGGCGGTGGGGGGGGCGGGGAACGGTGCATGGTATTTCCCCCTGGTGCCCTCAAGACAGATGATGCGGGCCACTGGCGCGTTGATGTTGATGGGATCTTGCTGTGTGCCGGTTGGCTGCTGCGGTTCCTACATTGCAACAGCGGCCTCGCGCGGCAGGAGAACTCCACTGGCGGTGAAAGGCGCTATACAAACGCACGTCTTCCTCTCCCGTTGCCAGGTAAGTGCGGGTGGCCTGGTAAGGACAGCGGGCCCTGGGTTCCCGGTCAGACAGGGTGGCAGGGTAACAGGAACTGCCTGAAAGAAGCAGCGCTTCGTCTGCTCACGTCCAGCACAGGCTCCCCGTCGGGAAACACTTGGAAAGGCCATGTTCATGATCGTCACGAGAAATAATAATAGTCCATTAACTTGCTCAGCAGACAGTGTTATCGTCCTGTATGCAGAACTCACACCCACACGCTACACAGCTGTACCAGTGATGTCACCCACTCACCCCGCTCCACAGCCACCAACAAACATCTGTCCTCAAGGAGGTCAAACTTCAAACAGGGTCTCCTTCGCATTCCAGGCTCTAACTATCTCCATCACGTTCTGACTGCCTTCTACTCTCTACAGGTCCCAGTGTGGAGGGAGATTTACTCTGTATCTAACCCCGTGCTGTCCCTGTCCTGGGAGTGTTTGATGGGGACAGTGTAGAGGGAGATTTACTCTGTATCTAACCCCGTGCTGTACCTGTCCTGGGAGTGTTTGATGGGGACAGTGTAGAGGGAGATTTACTCTGTATCTAAGCCCGTGCTGTACCTGTCCTGGGAGTGTTTGATGGGGACAGTGTAGAGGGAGATTTACTCTGTATCTAACCCCGTGCTGTACCTGTCCTGGAGTGTTTGATGGGGACAGTGTAGAGGGAGATTTACTCGGTAAAAATGGATGACTGCCGGCTGATTGTCTACTGGTCTTTGTGGGAGATTGCTGTGCGCAAACCGACTGTCACGCTCCTGCTTTACAGCAGCGACTACACTTCAGATCGTACCTCGTTGGCTGCAAAGCTCTTTGAGCTATCCGGTGGGCGTGACAGGCGCTACCAAACGCAAACCTCTCTCTCCCCCTTCTTAAATAAGAGCCGGTGAACTCCGTAGCCGGGCCCCAAGTTTCCCAGACGGCTGTTGAGGTGGCCAGACGGGTGCCTTCGTGAATGGGAGGGTTCCTACAATGGCCTCTTCAGGGGTGAACGCTGAGCCAGCCACACACACACACACACACACACACACACACACACACACACGATCCACCCAGGCTTCAGCTAAGAGAGGGAGGCGACGAGAGAGCAGTGGCAGAGCTGTTTCCTGTACCGTTGACTGCTATCAGTGGCAGCTGCTGGTATGGGCGCCTTGCGGAAGAAAGTCTCTGCTCACTTCCTGCGCAGCCGGGCACCCTGTCACTCAATCCAACAGCAACAGCGATAAGATTGCTTGCCTCTGCCCCCGGGCGCTGTCAAGCGTGCGGAGCTCCGCTGGGCCGCAAAAGCCTGCCGCCGACGCTAGGCCTAACGCTTCGTCTCCTCCCTACCTACTCCACCCCGCACCCCCCCCCCCACACCCCAACCCCCACCCACCCCAGCGACGCAAGGGCCCGCTTGCCCTTTCCCCGGGCGCTCACACCCACACCAGCCGCCTGCCACTGGCACCCCCACGGTGGGGGGGCACGGCCTGCGCTCGCCTTGCCCTCTCGTACCCTCTTGGCGTGCACCCGCTCCCGGCTCCATCACCCAAGTGACCCCACCCCCCCCCCCCGCCGCCCCCAGCGCCCGAACGACTTTACGGATCGTAGGTAAATTGACGTACGAGCCAGGAGCAGGAGTGAGGCCATTCGGCCCCTCCAGCCTGCTACGCCATTCAGTACGATCGTGGCTGAACCGGTTGTGGGCCTCAACCCCACATTCCTGCCAACCCCCCACCCCCCCACCACCACCACCACCCCCCCACCCAATAACCTTTCACCCCCCCCACGTCAGTCAAGAACCTCTCCACCTCCGCCTTAAAAACATTCAATGACCCAGCCTCCACCGATCCCCGGAGAAGAGAGCCCCACAGACTCACCCCCTCCGAGGGAAAAAAATATCTCCTCAACCTCCATCTTAAGCGGGTGACCCCTCATTTTTAAACCGTGCCCCCCTCGCTCTAGTCTCTCCGAAGTCCTCCCAGCATCCGCCCCGTCGAGTCCCCTCCGGATCTTTTCTGTTTCGATGAGATCGCCTCTCGTTCTTCCAAACTCCAACGGAGATGGGCCCAGTCTGTCCAACCTTTCCTCATAAGATAAACCGAACCCCCCCCACCCCCCAAACCCCCTTCACCACCCCCCCCCCCCCCCACCCCCCACCCAACCTCCTCATCCCAGGAATCAGTCAAGCGAACCTTCCCTGAACTGTTCCAAACGCTCCGGTATCCTTTCTTAAATAAGGAGACCAAAACTGTGCACCGAACTCCAGATGTGGTCTCACCAACGTCCCTGTACAGCTGAAGTAAAGCATCCCGACTTGCGGATCCCATTCCATCTGCCTTCCTAACCACTTGCGGCGTCTGGGCGCTAACTCGCCTGTGATCCACGTACCAGGACACCCAGATCCCTCTGCACCTCAGGGTTCTGCAACCTGACAGCGCAGGGGGGGTGGGGGGGCGCCATTCAGCCCATGGCATTGGTGCCAGCCGGAAAGAGCTAACCCGGTTCCCCGCTTGTGGCTCGCAAGTGTTACCAGCTCTTATTTCTAAAGAAGGAAAATATTTAGGCGCCCTGACACGATGACCCTTTCAGGCTGTCAGTTCCAGGCTAGCAACCGATTTGCGAGAAATAAAATTATCCTCAACTCACTTCTGGGGCTTCCAGGACAGGAGAGTGTTTAGGCCAAGCGAGGCCTGCGGCCTCCCTCCTTGCCCCTCCCTGTGCCCGGGGCTCTTTGATCGTTCAGTTTCCGGGCCCAGGTTTTATTCCCCAGCTTTCAGGTAGCAGGAGCGTGTGGTGCCGAGATCCTATCTGCAGGCGACAGGCCGAAGCGAACAACAGGTTGACAAGAATTAAAGGGTGTGGGAGGAAGGAGAGCAGGATGTGCTAGGCCGAGGAAGTCGTTTCCTTAGCAACGGCAGCCTTGCCTGAGCTGCGACCCAAAGCCCCATCTTGTTTTGAAAGGTTATTCGGAGCAGAATGTACAAGGGTGGGGACTCGGGGGCAGGAAACCAGCGGAGCTGCGGCTGTCACCCAACAGTTGCGGCCTGGCGGTTTGGGTTGACGCCCAGTCAGTCACCTGGGCAATGTAGGGAGCGCTAAGATTGTTGTCGGGACAGCGGTGAGGGAGTGCTGCACTGTCAGAGGGTTGGGACTGAGGGAGAGCTGCACTGTCAGGGGGTCAGTACTGAGGGAATGCTGCACTGTCGGAGGGTCAGTACTGAGGGAGTGCTGCACTGTCAGAGGGTCAGTACTGAGGGAGTGCTGCACTGTCAGAGGGTCAGTACTGAGGGAGTGCTGCACTGTCGGAGGGTCAGTACTGAGGGAGTTCTGCACTGTCAGAGGGTCAGTACTGAGGGAGTGCTGCACTGTCAGAGGGTCAGTACTGAGGGAGTGCTGCACTGTCAGAGGGTCAGTACTGAGGGAGTGCTGCACTGTCGGAGGGGCAGTCCAGAGGGAGTGCTACCCTGTCAGAGGGCCAGTACTTAGGGAGTGCTGCACTGTCCGAGGGTCAGTCCAGAGGGAAGGCTTCATTGTTGGAGGTGCGTCTTTTGGATGAGATGTTGAAACGAGGCCCACCTTTCCTCTCAATTGGATTCTAAAGATACAATGACCACTATTAGAATTAGATTGGAGCAATTTTGGGGTTGATACAGGGCTATGGGGAGAGAGCGGGGCAGTGGGATTAGTTTGGGATTGATACAGGGCTGTGCGGAGAGAGGTGGGCAGTGGGATTAGTTTGGGATTGATACAGGGCTGTGGGGAGAGGGCGGGGGCAGTGGGATTAGTTTGGGATTGATACAGGGCTGTGGGGAGAGAGTGGGGCAGTGGGATTAGTTTGGGATTGATACAGGGCTATGGGGAGAGAGGTGGGCAGTGGGATTAGTTTGGGATTGATACAGGGCTGTGGAGAGAGAGTGGGGCAGTGGGATTAGTTTGGGATTGATACAGGGCTATGGGGAGAGAGGTGGGCAGTGGGATTAGTTTGGGATTGATACAGCGCTATGGGGAGAGAGTGGGGCAGTGGGATTAGTTTGGGATTGATACAGGGCTATGGGGAGAGAGTGGGGCAGTGGGATTAGTTTGGGATTGATACAGGGCTATGGGAGAGGGCGGGGGCAGTGGGATTAGTTTGGGATTGATACAGCGCTATGGGGAGAGAGTGGGGCAGTGGGATTAGTTTGGGATTGATACAGGGCTATGGGGAGAGAGTGGGGCAGTGGGATTAGTTTGGGATTGATACAGGGCTATGGGGAGAGGGCGGGGGCAGTGGGATTAGGTTGGGATTGATACAGGGCTGTGGAGAGAGAGCGGGGCAGTGGGATTAGTTTTATGGTTTTGGCATCATAGACAACGGGAGCCCCAATGTCTCATGTTCAGGGCTGTGCGCAGCTCAAAGCTGTTTCCTTGGCAATGGATAGCGCACTAGGAGAGTCAAAATGGGACGGTGTTTACGCTCATTCAAAATAATTGAAATAATGATGATTATCCAATAAATTCGACCTCTTGCGCTCTCTTCCTGCACTGGCCCCTTACTGAGTTGCCATGGTTACAGTGTACGTCCTTCTTCCTTCCTGCCTTCAAAATGGCGGCTGGCAGGGCTTCGAGATGGGCAATGAGGCCCAAGAAGTGAAGAACCTTCCGGCAAAGAAGACCCAGCAGACCGCAGGCGGCTAGCTCGGGGGTGTCGCCGAGCGCGCCCGTCCGGCCAGAGGTCAAAGGGTGGTAGCTGGGGACCTCTGACCTTTGGAGATTGGCCTAGCCTAATTGGCGCTTGACGCAATCCCTCGGTGGGCCTGCAGCCCTGGGGTTGGGGGGTGAGGGGGTGGGGGGAGGGTGGCTCATTGATCGCTACCCCCACGCCCCACCCCCCCACCTCGCCCGCTTGTCCTCTTTTCCCCTGTACCCCAGGGGGAGTCACCGACCCAGTCTCTCTCGTTATTTTGTGAAGCGAGTGACGGAAGGTCTGCTGCATTGCCTGCGGGCCCAGCTGCATCATGGGGCCTCTCACTATCACTTCCTCCTCAGTGTATTTATATACCTGGGATGCTTGCTTTGCTTGGTTAATGGTCGCTTGCAGGCGTAGGGGGGCGGTGGGAGCTAAACAGAGTGCAGAGCGAGATGAACAACAGCTCGATGTCAAAAGTAGCCCCAGCGCATGATATAATTTTAAACCACTCCTCTGTGGCATTGCTCAGTTAAGACCGAGCGTAACTTGAGGTGACTGGGGGGGTCGGGTGCTAGGAGGAGCGGGGTGGAGGTGGGGGTGGGGAGGTGGGGGGGTGGGTGGGGGGGTTGGGGTTGGGATTAATTAGACCAGAGCATGTTCATGGTCATCCAGCCTCCATTTTAAGTTTGCGCATCCGGTCCCTCCATTTCATGTTCCCGTTAAGCCATATCCACATTTAGGGCGGGAATACCCTGCACAAAGGCGTCCCGCTTAAAGTGCGCCCTCCTGCTGCATCGCCTCCAGTGGCGGGAGGCTGGAATGATATGTGTGACATGATTACATAGCATATTCCCTCGGGAATGCAGAGTTTTGATCTAATACTTAAGAGCTAGACGCACTGGTGCGTTTGTCCCTCGGGGGAGGTGGGTATGGTCACCGGACTGGTAACCCTGAAGATCCAGGGTAATGCTCTGGTGACCCAGGTTCAAATCCCACCACGGCAGAGAGTGAAATTTAAATTCAATAAAAATCTGGAATTCAAAGTCTAATGATGACCACGAATCCGATTGTTGTAAAAACCCCACCCGGTGCACCAATGTCCCCTTTAGGGAAGGAAATCTGCTGTCCTTACCCAGTCTGTCACTACACGTGACTCCACACTCCACAGCAAATGTGGCTGACTCCTAAAGGCCCCTCTGAAGTGGGGGGGTTGGGCAATAAATGCTGGCCTAGCCAGCGAGGCCCACATCCCCAGAAACATCAGAAATACTGGTGCCGGAGTGGGAATGCAATGCTCACGAGACACTGGGGTAAAAGCCTCTCCCTGGGATACAAAGTCCTGCGGTTACATGGGGAACGTGACCATGCTTATTCCTGAAAGTAAGTCCTTCCCTTTCTGCCTGCTGATACGGAGCCCTTGATAACTTTTTAGCTTTCTGCGCTATTCTGAGCGCAAGGTCTAACCACAGGGACAATCGAGCCGCACAGAGAGGCAAGACAGTAAAAAAAGAGGAAGGTTACACAGTGGAGGAGCGTGTACCATCACTTTGCAGCCCACGAAAGGAGGGGTTCCATGAAAAGCACGGCCAAAAGGGGAAGGGAAGAGCGAGACACGTGACCACGGACAGTGGGGACAGATTCAGATTGTTATCAGTCTCGTTCTGATTTGCGGTATAATGCGGCGGAACGTGTCAGCTTGTCCGCTTTGCCAGGGAGCAAAGGAAAGCGGCCCATCATTTAAATGAAGTAAGTGGTGAAACTCTGGTGTCCGGAGGGAATCTGGGGTGGTCCTGCGGCATGAATCAGCAAGAGTTGGTATCCAGCTGCAGCAAGTGATAACGGAGGCAAGTGGACTGTTGGGGTTTGTTGCAAGAGGAATGGAATATAAAAATAGGGATGTTTTGCTGCAGTTGTACAGGGCCTTGGTGAAATCACATCCGGAGCACTGTGAACAGTTTTGGTCTCCTTGTTTAAGTAAGGAGGTAAACAGCATCAGAAGCAGTTTAGACAATGTTCACTCGACTTGATTCCTGGCCTTGGTGGGTGGTTATCTTATGAAGAAAGGCTGGAGCTGTGTCCACTGGTGTTCAGAAGAGTGAGAGGTGATCTTATTCAAATATGTAAGATCCTGAGGGGGCTTTGACAGGGTGGATGCTGAGAAGAGGTTTCCCCTCGTGGGGGAGACCAGCACGAAAGGGGGGGTGGGGGGGGGGGCGCAGTTGAAAAATCAGGGGGTTCCCATTTAAGATGGAGCTGAGGAGAATTTCTTTTTTCTCTCCGAGGGTCGCTAGTCTGTGGAATGCTCTTCCCCGGGGACCAGTGGAGGCTGAGTCATTGAATATTTTTAAGGCTGAGTTAGACAGATTCTTGACTAACAACGGGGTCAAAGGTTATCGGGACCTTTGAGGCCACATTCAGGTCAGCCACGCTCTTATCGGATGGCGGAGCAGACTCGAGGGGCCGAATGGCCTCACTCCCGCTCCTCATTTTCAAAGCGGCTTCAGTGGAATGAGGCCTCATCCAAACCCACCTCCTCCCCCTCCCCCTCCCCCTCCCCCTCCCCTCCCCACCAACAACAACCTCGGAATTTATTTCTTGCCATCAGCTGCTCAACATCACCCCACCGCACCCTCCCAACCACTCCGGAGACAGGAAACCTTGAATCTCAAGCCCAATAAGCACATCGGGCATCGTGTGCTCATCCTAATCTCACCCCCTCTTCCCTCCCGCTACCTCCGCCTCGGCTAGGCCCTGCCTGTTGCCAGGATACAGTCGCCCGGGCGCCGGATGACCTCTGGTGGTAGGTCGCGCAGCAGGAACTAATCCGGTGGTGCCAACACAGCGGCTCCTTTGACCCGGAAGGGGTTGGGGAGGGCATATCAAAACTGGGAGGAGGGCCTTCTAAACCTGGCCCCGCCATTCCCTAAGATCGTGGTTGACCTTCAAGCTCGATTCCACTTTCTCACCCTAACCCCAATAGAGCCCCAGAGAAACCACTGAGCTTGCCTCGGACATACTCAACGATGGAGCATCCACAACCCCAAGGATTCACCAACCCTCGAATGAAGAAATTCCTCCTCATCTCAGTCCCAAAATGGCCGACCACTTATCCCGAGACTGTGGACCTGCCCCCCCGCCAAGCGTTCATGATGACCCGGCCAGCAGAAACAATCTCTCAGTGTCTCCTCTGTCAAGCCCCCTCAGAAACTACCACGTTTCAAAGGGAGCGCCTCACATTTTTCTAAACTCCAGAGTGCACAGGCCCATTTGTCTCAATCTCTCCTCATGGGACAATCTCTACTCTCATCGCACGATTCATCGCCAATCCCTTACTCTGCTCCAACATGGACGCTCTTAGGAGTACGAGGAGGGATTGGGATTGGGAATGGGAATAGCTGGCAGCTGCCCTGCCCCCCACCCCCCACTCCTAAACCAGGCCACTGTCCACCATCCCCGAGCCCCACTCCATACTCGCCCCTCCTCTCCCTCAGAGACCTGTCACCACGGCACCAACTGGGGATGAGATCAGTCAGCCCTCTCCTGGATTTCCCCTCTTAGCCCCATGCCAACCAGTGAATGTAGCCAGTGTGGCCACAAGGGGAAGACAGGTGAGGGAGCATGGAATCGATTTGTCACTGCGGGGCTTCACCCACTGAGACGCGGGTACCTTGGATGAGCAGCTGGTGGGCAATAAGTGCAGTGGGAACTCAGTACTTGGGTACACCCTGGCACACATAGACACAACCCCTGAAGTCCCAGCTTGGCTCACTCAGAGTCCTTCTCTCTCTGAATCTCTCTGTGTCTCCCTGTCTCTCTCTCTCTCTCTCCCTTTTTATGCACCGTCAGAGGGTCAGTACTGAGGGAGTGCTGCACTGTCGGAGGGTCAGTACTGAGGGAGTGCTGCACTGTCGGAGGGTCAGTACTGAGGGAGTGCTGCACTGTCAGAGGGTCAGTACTGAGGGAGTGCTGCACTGTCAGAGGGTCAGTACTGAGGGAGTGCTGCGCTGTCAGAGGGGCAGAACTGAGGGAGTGCTGCACTGTCAGAGGGTCAGTACTGAGGGAGTGCTGCACTGTCAGAGGATCAGTACTGAGGGAGTGCTGCACTGTCAGAGGGTCAGCACTGAGGGAGTGCTGCACTGTCGGAGGGTCAGTACTGAGGGAGCGCTGCACTGTCAGAGGGTCAGTACTGAGGGAGTGCTGCACTGTCGGAGGGTCAGTACTGAGGGAGTGCTGCGCTGTCGGAGGGTCAGTACTGAGGGAGTGCTGCACTGTCGGAGGGTCAGTACTGAGGGAGTGCCGCACTGTCAGAGGGTCAGTACTGAGGGAGTGCTGCACTGTCGGAGGGTCAGTACTGAGGGAGTGCCGCACTGTCGGAGGGTCAGTACTGAGGGAGTGCTGCACTGTCGGAGGGTCAGTACTGAGGGAGTGCTGCACTGTCGGAGGGTCAGTGCTGAGGGAGTGTTGCACTGTCGGTGGGTCAGTACTGAGGGAGTGCTGCACTGTCGGAGGGTCAGTACTGAGGGAGTGCTGCACTGTCGGAGGGTCAGTGCTGAGGGAGTGTTGCACTGTCGGTGGGTCAGTACTGAGGGAGTTCTGCACTGTCGGAGGGTCAGTACTGAGGGAGTGCTGCACTGTCGGAGGGTCAGTACTTAGGGAGTGCTGCACTGTCGGAGGGTCAGTACTGAGGGAGTGCTGCACTGTCGGAGGGTCAGTACTGAGGGAGTGCTGCACTGTCGGAGGGTCAGTACTGAGGGAGTGCTGCACTGTAGGAGGGTCAGTACTGACAGAGTGCTGCACTGTCGGAGGGTCAGTACTGAGGGAGTGCTGCACTGTCGGAGGGTCAGTACTGAGGGAGTGCTGCACTGTCGGAGGGTCAGTAATGAGGGAGTGCTGCACTGTCGGAGGGTCAGTACTGAGGGAGTGCTGCACTGTCGGAGGGTCAGTACTGAGGGAGTGCTGCACTGTCAGAGGGTCAGTACTGAGGGAGTGCTGCACTGTCGGATGGTCAGTGCTGAGGGAGTGTTGCACTGTCGGCGGGTCAGTACTGAGGGAGTGCTGCACTGTCGGAGGGTCAGTAATGAGGGAGTGCTGCACTGTCGGAGGGTCAGTACTGAGGGAGTGCTGCACTGTAGGAGGGTCAGTACTGACAGAGTGCTGCACTGTCGGAGGGTCAGTACTGAGGGAGCGCTGCACTGTCAGAGGGTCGGTACTGAGGGAGTGCTGCACTGTCAGAGGGTCTGTACTGAGGGAGTGCTGCACTGTTGGAGGGTCAGTACTGAGGGAGCGCCGCACTGTCAGAGGGTCAGTACTGAGGGAGTGCTGCATTGTCGGAGGGTCAGTACTGCGGGAGTGCTGCACTGTCGGAAGGTCAGTACTGAGGGAGTGCTGCACTGTCAGATGGTCAGTACTGAGGGAGTGCTGCACTGTCGGAGGGTCAGTACTGAGGGAGTGCTGCACTGTTGGAGGATCAGTACTGAGGGTGTGCTGCACTGTCAGAGGGTCAGTGCTGAGGGAGTGCTGCACTGTCAGAGGGTCAGTACTGAGGGAGTGCTGCACTGTCAGAGGGTCAGTACTGAAGGAGTGCTGCACTGTCAGAGGGTCAGTACTGAGGGAGTGCTGCACTGTCGGTGGGTCAGTACTGAGGGAGTGCTGCACTGTAAGAGGATCAATACTGAGGGAGTGCTGCACTGTTGGAGGGGCAGAACTGAGGGAGTGCTGCACTGTCGGAGGGTCAATACTGAGGGAGTGCTGCACTGTCGGAGGGTCAGTACTGAGGGAGTGCTGCACTGTCGGAGGGTCAGTACTGAGGGAGGGCTGCACTGTCGGAGGATCAGTACTGAGGGAGTGCTGCACTGTCGGAGGGTCAGTACTGAGGGAGTGCTGCACTGTCGGAGGGTCAGTACTGAGGGAGTGCTGCACTGTCGGAGGGTCAGTACTGAGGGAGTGCTGCACTGTCGGAGGGTCAGTACTGAGGGAGTGCTGCACTGTCGGAGGGTCAGTACTGAGGGAGTGCTGCACTGTAATCAATCCAAGACCTCGTCTGCATTCTCGGGTGGAATGTAAAAGATATGCACAGCCACTATTGGACGGAGAGCAGGTGGGCGATCTCCCCAGTGCCGTGGGGAATAATATTTATCCCTCAAGCAGCTTTGCTGGTGAAGCAGACCTGGGCATCGCCTTATCGCTCTCTGTGGGATCTTGCTGTGTGAAAAATGGCCGCCACTTGTCCTACGTTACAACAAGGGCTACACGTCAAAGAAAAAGGGCTGTGGAGCGCACTGGTGGAGGCTGGGGGGGGGGTGTCCCGAGGCAGGGAAGGGTGCTATTGAAATGCAAATTCCCTCTTTGGTGGCAGAGCAGTGGGATATGAACACTTACCGGAGGGAGAGGTGGAGGGAATCAGAGAGTCACCCACGTCAGCCAGCCTGTCTTCCGCCGGGTCTTGTTAAACTCCAGTCACCCACCCCCACTACCCCCGTCACCCCGATGAAGCCCATCTTTGCTGGCACGATGAGCCCTTGCTGCATTCTCTTCAGGAAACCCCAATCACCGGGCGCTTCAAAAGGCGATGACCCACGCAACCCCACCACCAACCCCACCCGCCCATCCCCCGCCCCTCCCCACAAACCTCTCCCTGCTACCTGGAGCCAATTTGCACGCAGCAAGCTCCTGTACACTCGCGACCTGGTAAAATGACCCCCAGATCGTTGGTTTTGTCCTGAAGAGTGGGTTGAGGGATAAACATTGTGAGAACTAACCCCACCCCCCACCACCCCACCCCCCCCCACCACCCCACCCCTTTTTGGTCCAGTAGTGGCTGTGGGATCTTTTACATCCACCACCAACCTGCCACCCACACCCCCACCGGAGGGCAGGTGGCCCCCTCCTCCCCCCTCCCTTCCCCTCCCCTCCCCAGAGAGCAGATGGTGGGGGGGGCGGTGGGGGTTCGGTTTGACGTCTCCCTCTGAAAGACGGCGCCTCCGGCAGTGCGGGGCTCCCTCGGCACCGGCGCCGGCAGAGTCAAAACCTGGGGATTGTGGGGCTTAGGTCCAGAGGGGAGGGGAGGGGGAGGCTATCGCTGAATGGCCAAGGAGGGGCAAAAAGCGGGGCAGAGAGGTGGGGGGGGGGCAAGGCCATTCAGCCCCTCTTAAAACCACCACCCCTCCCCCCCTCCAACTCTGAGACAGGCTGCCCCAGAGCACGAGCCACACTCAACGCCTGTGTGTCGATCTCTGACTCCCCTTGCTGCAGACTCCGGCTGTTTATTTTAAGCGTCTCCAAGCGGATTCACCTCCAATTTCTCTCCCCAGCCCAGAGATTAATAAGCTCAGTCTCCCAGAGGGAGTCAAGTCACGGAGGGCAAGACACCAGCACAATGATATGAGAGGCAAGAAGGTAACACTTACCACCCTCCCCAGAGTGGCCGCCGCTGCAGGATTAGGCTATAGCAAAAAAAGAGTTTCCAGAAAACAAGCTTCTCCCGAGCAGAAGTGGACGAGCTGTCAATATCACCCTCCTCACCAGGCTGTTTTGGGGGGTGGAGAGAGAGAGAGACAGTCCCCCCAATGTCACACTGTGCCCTTCTCTCCCTCCCTCTCTCTCTCTGCACTTTGGGGATGATCAGAGTTTTGTTGCAGTGTTTTCAAAAAAGGCTCTCTCGCTCTCTCTCTCTCTGTCTCTCTCTCTCTCTCTCACTCTGCAGAGCAGCCAAGCCTCCAGCTCAACATCTTAAAAGGGCAACACGTCCCTCCCACCGCCAGATCAAGTCACTGACATTGATTCCTTCCTTTTATTCACCAGCAGCGGGGTGAAGGTTCAAGCCCAGGCGTCAAAACCCCCAAACGCCCCCGCCTCGCCCCATTTTCTCAGCTGTCGGGAAGTGAGGGCAGAGGGAGTGCTGTACGGTCGGGGGGGGGGGGGGGGGGTGGTCAGTGCTGAGGGAGGGCTGCACTGTCGGAGGGTCAGTACTGAGGGAGTGCTGCACTGTTGGAGGGCCAGTACTGAGGGAGTGCTGCACTGTCAGAGGGTAGTATTATGGGAGTGCTGCACTGTAGGAGGGTCAGTACTGAGGGAGTGCTGCACTGTCGGAGGGTCAGTACTGAGGGAGAGCTGCACTGTCGGAGGGTCAGTACTGAGGGAGTGCTGCACTGTTGGAGGGCCACTACTGAGGGAGTGCTGCACTGTCAGAGGGTAGTATTATGGGAGTGCTGCACTGTAGGAGGGTCAGTACTGAGGGAGTGCTGCACTGTCAGAGGGTCAGTACTGAGGGAGTGCTGCACTGTCGGAGGGTCAGTACTGAGGGAGTGCTGCACTGTCGGAGGGTCAGAACTGAGGGAGTGCTGCACTGTCGGAGGGTCAGTACTGAGGGAACGCTGCACTGTCAGAGGGTCAGTACTGAGGGAGTGCTGCACTGTCGGAGGGTCAGTACTGAGGGAGTGCTGCACTGTCGGAGGGTCAGTACTGAGGGAGTGCTGCACTGTCGGGGGGTCAGTGCTGAGGGAGTGCTGCACTGTCAGAGAGTCAGTACTGAGGGAGTGCTGCACTGTCAGAGGGTCAGTACTGAGGGAGTGCTGCACTGTTGGAGGCGCTACCTGTCAGATGAGACATTATACTGAGGACCCTTCTCGGTTGGTTGTAAAAGATCCCACGGGCAGTATTTGAAGACGAGCGAAGTGGAGTCCTCCCCGCTGTGCTGGGGCCCACATTTACCCCCCTCAATATTGGATCGCTGTTCATGGGATCTTGCTGTGCGCCTAGTGTCTGACACGTTTCCTTCACTCCCACAGCGGCCACACTTCTTAAAGTGCTTCAGCGGGGCTGGGAAGCCTTCGGGATGTGCTGAGGTATTGGATGGGTGTGGAAACCCCAACTCTTTCCCTGCTCCTTTCCGATGTGCGGGGTGTTCAATCCACCCGAGACGACGTAGGGGGCCTCAGTTTAACTCCTCACCCACAGCGCCTCTGACACAGTGGCACTCTGCCGGTGCCAGCAGGTTGTAAGTTACAGAGCTTGCATCGGAGGAAGTGTATTGGTGGGTATTAAAAGATGCCTTTAACAAGCGCCTTTCACTTCCGAAAGCAAAGTTTCGGTCACATCGTGGGGCAGAGGAAAGAGTATCGATAGGCCAGGCAGGGTGGAAAGGGGCACAGGGAGTAACCGGGCAAAAGGCTGGCAAATTCCCTCCTCGACGGCACTGGACATACCAGAGTACAAAGAGGCACAGCCCATCAGGCAAATAGTTGAAACAATAGTTGAGGGTTGGGGGCAGGGTTGCTGGAGATCTATACACAGAATAACAGGCACCCAGGGAATCTAATTAGGGGTGTTCGGGTGGTTTAAATATGGAAGAATAGATCTCCAGAAGTGAGTTACAGACTGGAATCTAATCGTAGGGTTCAGGGTGGTTTATATATAGAATGACAGATACCCGGGAGTGAGTTACAGACTGGAATCTAATCAAGGGGTTTGGGTGGTTTATATATAGAATAACAGATACCCGGGAGTGAGTTACAGACTGGAATCTAATCGAGGAGTTCGGGGTGGTTTATATATAGAATAACAGATACCCGGGAGAGAGTTATTGACTGGAATCTAATCGCGGGGTTCGGGGTGGTTTATATATAGAATAACAGATACCCGGGAGTGAGTTACAGGCTGGAATCTAATTGAGGGGTTCAGGGTGGTTTATATATAGAATAACAGACACCAGGGTGTGAGTTACAGACTGGAATCTAATCGAGGGGTTCGGGTGGTTTATATATAGAATAACAGATACCCGGGAGTGAGTTACAGACAGGAATCTAATCGCGGGGTTCGGGGTGGTTTATATATAGAATAACAGATACCCGGGAGTGAGTTACAGACTGGAATCTAATCGCGGGGTTCAGGGTGGTTTATATATAGAATAACAGATACCTGGGAGTGAGTTACAGACTGGAATCTAATCGAGGGGTTCGGGAGGGGCGTTTATATATAGAACAATAGCTGACCTTCCCCAATAGGCACGGTGTCCTGTGCCACCATATGTTGTGTTGCTGATGGCAGAATTTTGCTCAGGACATTGATTAATTGAAAAACTGGTCTAGACCGTGACAGATGTCGCTCAACGTAGGGAGGTCTGTGGTGATCCACTCTGGACCGAAGAAATATAATCAGAGCGTTTTCCAAACATCGAGGAGCTATACTTTGGAGGAGCAGAAGGGATGAAGGGCTGCGCTTATAGTAATTCAAAATGTCTAAACGGAGATTGATAGAATTTAGCTTGGTTAAGGCCCCAATGGGTTACCGAACCGAAGTGGGTCAGCGGGACTGAGATGCCCATCAGGCAGCAAAAGAAAAGGCCAGTACGGGATCGGAGGGCTGAATGGCCTCCTCCTATTATAGTTCAAACAGGAGATGGGACTCTGTGAGGTTTGCCGATTGGTTTGCTTATTCAGATGGAAGAGGAGGCGACAGAAGGAAAAGCCTTTATCTGACACCAGAAGCACACTGTACAATGGAGGCAAGCAAGGAGGAAACAGGATATTGCTCCATCAGACTTACAGCTTCTGACTGTGGTTGGCCTTGGTGCTTCTAAAAACAATGTTTCATTGCGAGTTCTACTGCAGCCTTGACCTCAACCCCCATTTAAATCGTCAGCTCACAGCCCTTGCAGAAGCTGGTCAGACTCTTAGAGCTGACACATACATAACGTCTACTCTCAAGAACCCCACGTCCAGAGGCAAACACATGTTCCTCTCAAACACTCCCAGGGCAGGTACAGCACGGGGTTAGATACAGAGTAAATCTCCCTCTACACTGTCCCCATCAAACACTCCCAGGACAGGTACAGCACGGGGTTAGATAAAGAGTAAAGCTCCCTCTATACTGTCCCCATCAAACGCTCCCAGGACAGGTACAGCACGGGGTTAGATACAGAGTAAAGCTCCCTCTACACTGTCCCCATCAAACACTCCCAGGACAGGTACAGCACGGGGTTAGATACAGAGTAAAGCTCCCTCTACACCGTCCTCATCAAACACTCCCAGGACAGGTACAGAACGGGGTTAGATAAAGAGTAAAGCTCCCTCTATACTGTCCCCATCAAACACACCCAGGGCAGGTACAGCACGGGGTTAGATACAGAGTAAATCTCCCGCTACACTGTCCCCATCAAACACTCCCAGGACAGGTACAGCACGGGGTTAGATACAGAGTAAATCTCCCGCTACACTGTCCCCATCAAACACTCCCAGGACAGATACAGCACAGGGTTAGATACAGAGTAAAGCTGCCTCTACACTGTCCCCATCAACCACTCCCAGGACAGGTACTGCACGGTGTTAGATACAGAGTAAAGCTGCCTCTACACTGTCCCCATCAACCACTCCCAGGACAGGTACAGCACAGGGTTAGATACAGAGTAAATCTCCGTCTGCACTTTACCCATTAAACACTCCCAGGACAGGTACAGCGCGGGGTTAGATACAGAGTAAAGCTCCCTGTACACAGATGGAGCTTTCCTTCATGTCTAACCTTTGCTGTACGTGATCTCTGAATCCTCCTCGTGATTGTGGAGTGAGCTGTGGCTCTGCAGATGTGCATCAGCTGAGAATGAGACACACAATGGGCCATCTGGTAAGAGACATCATCGCCTTTCACCCACTGCCTCTTCTAACTGCCTCTCAGCTTATCATAGAGTTATGTCTTTGACAATAAATACCTTTTGCAGATTGAGAACAGATTCCGAGCTGTTATGTCTACTCATTAGGTAATGAACCTGAATTGAAAACTGAATAATCAGCTCAACTCGCTCCTTTCTGCACTCTCCTGACCTCCAGATGTGTCATATTCTCCGGACACTCTCTGGCACTAGGCCTACTATCGAGGTGGCTGTTGAGGAGTCACATCACTGGCCCAGTAATCCAGAGAGCCAGGCCGGCGCTCTTGGGGACACGAGTTCAAATCCCACCACAGCAGCTGGTGGAATTTAAATTCAGTTAATAAACCTGGAATTATAAAGCCAGTCTCAGTCGATTGTGACCATGGCAACCATCATCGATTGTCGTAAAACCCCCATCTGGTCCACTAATGTCCCCTTTAGGGAAGGAAATCTGCCCTCCTTACCCGGTCTGGGCCTACACGTGACTCCAGACCCCCACAGCGATGTGGTTGACTCTTAACTGCCCCCCTGAAATGGGCCGAGCGAGATGCTCAGTTCAAGGGGGCAATTAGGGATGGGCAACAAACGCTGGGCCCCGCCAGCGACTCCCACATCCCATGAAAGAAGAAGGAGCCATTCAACCAGGTGATGCATCAAGGTTAAGCTTCTCCTCACTGTCCTTTCACCTGTCCACTCCGAACTGGAAAGGAAGTCGCAAAGCGGGCTATTCAACCGTGGCCCTGACACAAGGCTCTCCAGCTAAATCGTTCCCCCCACTGTCAGCTTTAGCCTCCGAAACCAAACTCGCCCCAAACGCCTTTCGCCGATCTCCCCTGTACTCGCTGACCGGGTCGCAGCCCAGCAGCACCTCGATTTTAAAATTACTGTCCTTGTTTCCGACTCCCTCTGTGGCCTCAAACCCCCTCCCACACCCTCCTCCACTCCGATTCCAGCCTCTTGAGCAGCCCCTGATTTCAATCGCCCCACCACTGGTGGTCCTAAGCTCTGGAATTACCCCCCAAACCTCTCCGCCTCTCTCTCCCTCTCTTTCCCTCCTTAAAAGCGATCTCTTGGTCACCTGTCTGTTATCTCCGTGCTCGTGGCTCAGAGTGAAATTGTTTGATAAGTTTCCTGTGAAGCACCTTGGGATGTTTTATTGTGCCAAAGGCGCTATATAAATGCAAAGTTATTGTTGTCACAGGGGAGCTGTTCAGCCTGGTTCAGCCTTGGACCTGAGGACATCCTTATTTACCTCAATCTCTCTCCCACTCAATATCCTACACTCTGGGCCTTGAGATTTCAGTTTTCCCCGGCTCACTTTAACTCCTTTATCCAAGTCAGAGCCTCAGGGAGTCGGGGCCTATCCCGACAGGCCACGGGCGCTAGGGGAGGTACGCCCGGGGCAGTCTGTCAGTCCACCACAGGCGGCAC